>NW_018022426.1:17601-19871 GCF_002006095.1 Pseudomyrmex gracilis
TCGTACGGTGTCGAATAATTTGGTGTCGAATAAATCTGTGTCGAATCGAGCGGTGTCGAATCGTACTGTGGTCAAACGGAACACGCCCGGCCGCTTCGTGGCGCGGGGAAACGCGCGGTGCTGGCGGCGCGCGGGTCGGCAGCGTATATTTTAATATACGCTGAATTCGAGTTTTATTTGGCGCTAAGCGCCGTGTTTTAGGCCGGGACGGACGGTCGGTCCCGGCCGTAACGATGCACATAGTTACAAATGTTGTTGGCGATGGTTTAAAGATAGATTGGTATCATAAGAATACCTTCTCTGAAAGATATTTGTCCTTTTTTTCACATCATCCTATGTGCCACGAAAAAGGTACAATATTTAGCTTCATTGATAGGGCTTTATTACTTTCTCATCCTGATTTCCACGAAAAAAATATCCTATACATCGTTGACATTTTGTTAGAGAATGGTTATCCATTGAAATTGATTTTTATTCCATCAATCTTAGACTAAAAAAGCTCGTTCATAATAACAAACAAATTATCGGTACAAATCACTGTGCATCCAACAATGATGAAAGAATAATAATTGTTCTTCCATATATAAAAAAACTATCAGAGTCCATTTCTAAAGTTTTTAATAAAAGTGACTTCCTGATCGGATACAAATGTTTTAATAAATTAAACAATATAATCAGGACCCACAAGGATAGAACTGATTTTGACTCTCAAACTAATATTGTTTACAAAATTAACTGTAGGGATTGTTCAGCGTCTTACGTGGGACAGACTAAGAAGCGATTGAAAACGAGAGTGAAAGAACATTTTAACAACATAAAACGTCCCTCTTCTCAACTGTCAGTAATTTCCAAACACAGAGCAGATCTCAATCATTGTTTTGATTGGGATAATGTCCAGATTTTAGATCATGAACATCATTATTACAAGAGATTAATTTCTGAAATGATCTTTATAAAAAAACAGTCACAAGGTTTATATATATATAAATATATATATATAAATTCTGTTAATAATTTGGAATTACTTGACTCTTCTTATTTCAATATTTTGAATGTTTTTCACCATAACTGAAAAACAACCACTGTAAGTGGGAGAATACCTATATGTTCTCGTGCCTCTTATCGTGTACTCTTATATCTGTCTTCAGAGTCTGAGTATCTGGCATCCCAGTAAGTTCATTTGTGAGTTTTGTTTATTGTGTAGTGATTAAATACTCTGTTTTGTTTTATTTTAGAATGTCATCCTCAAGGTAATTTTATCCATTACAACAGCCAACTTTTGCGATGCTTTTTACTATTGACTATTTTTAATTATTTGACATCAATTGTATACTGCGTAATCTGTAATATTCATGACTGAAGAAATCTCAAGTAAGAGTCAAAATAGTTTGTATTATTATTATTTTTTTATGTAAAGCGTGTTCATTAAATTATATTTTTATTATATTAACATCCTTTTATTGGCTCGATATGACCTTATTTATTTGCTTATTTGTATTTACGAAGCGAGCGTTTCTGTTACTTATTATTTTTTCTTTATATTTTAGTAATATAAGTACTGGTTTACGTTTTGTTTTACATATATATGTAACATATTTATATATTACATAACTGTTTTAAATATATGTACTCTCTATAACATGTACAGAGGAGTACACCGTATCGTTCCGCTCCAAGGAAAGTTTTTCTCTGAAATTTCTCTTTTGGCTGTTTCTACTACCGCGCGCCGTACTCTTTCGATCTGCGCCAGCGGCCCGAGATTGAAGGAAAACGGCGCGCTGTAGTAGGGACAGCCGGAGGAAAAATTTCCGAGAAATACTTCCCCTGGAGCGGAACAATATGGTGCACTTCTCTGTTGTTTTTATAACGTATATGTAACGTTTCACAAGTATGTTATATTACATAATATTCGTAGTAAATAAAAATAATAAGCATGTTTTACAATAACGTATCACAAATATGTAATATTACATAATATTCGTAGTAATTCCAATTTTTCTTACATGTCTACATTTTTACTTACCCACTATTGTGTTGTAATATGAAATAAAGAAATTTAAAGAAATAGTTTTGTGTCTGGTTTACATTACAAAGAAAAAAACCTTATAGTAGTCATGCATAATTTCAAATGCACAATTAAACAATTTAACTGTAATAATCTTTGTCACCAATTATTATAAAAGTATAAATTGGCAACTTTTAACTAATTTCTGACTTTGTTATGCAACATATTATTTTACTTCAAGTTTTTATTATTTTTTTAAATATTC
>NW_018022426.1:20446-22302 GCF_002006095.1 Pseudomyrmex gracilis
TATATATATATATATATATATATATATATATATACACTGTATATATACAGTCTAAAAAATTTTGACACAAACAAAGCAGAAGATAAAATGGATCACTCTAAACAAAAAAATTAAATAATGTTTCGTAAACTTTGCAATAGTTAGTAAGATATAACCTAATAAATGTAAACTCAATGTACGCGTAGAAAACGATAGTTCGGACTCTGTGGGCGTGTACTATTTTTAGTTGTGAAAATTAATTGATAACAAGAATCTCTGTCACTCGCCACCTGCTTGTTTGCTCCGCCTCTTGCTCCCTTAGAAGTGCAAACATGAAAGAAGCCATTTTTCTTTCTAACTGAAAATTATATACGCCTACTGTTCTGGGCCATTGCCTTCTACGCGCTCATTGCGTCACATTTAATGATTAATAAATTTATTGCAAAATAGTAGTAGACTTTTCTGTTCAGATTGATCGAATTTATCTTCACACTTCGGCTGATTCAAAATATTCAGAAATCTTGTATAATATTATTTGCAGTATACACTTTATTATATATTTTAAAAAAACATTATTTATTTTGTTTATTATATTAATTGTAATTATATAATCATTTTTAGTGTTAAATAATGTACAAATTTTTGGAATAAATGTGACAAAAACAGATAAATTATACACGTATTGAAATTAAATGTAATTAGATATTTTTAATTTTTATAAATTTTTGTGAAAAAGTGATATTTACATCAGCTTGATTTTCTTATCAGCAGCGCGCTTGTCTATCATATCATTTGTCAATATTCCACGTCTTTGCTCTCGCCACCGCTAGCCAGTGATGTCACTCTCCGGTTCTTTAGTAGCATGCGGTAACAGAGAAAAGATACGCACATAGCTTCATATATATGCGCTCGACCTGCTCAGAACCCTATTTTGAGTGCATATGTACATGTGCACAGCGAAGCTGTGTGCGTATCCCTTTTGTGTTACTGCTTGCTACCAAAAGACCGAAATCTGGCATCACTGCGACGTTAGCCGTTGTTCATCAGCTAGTCGCCGCCGATTACCTGGCCACCAGCCGCGACAATAGCAAAATAGAAGAACCTTTCCTCTCACAAAGCAAAGTAATAAAAATCATAATTACGACATGTATCACATTATATATATGATATGTAAAACAAGCAAAAAAAATTTTGATATTATGTAAACAATATGTAATTTGTTACTATAAAAAAATGACATAAATAAGTATATAATGTCACATAAATAAGAATACAATGTGATATCAACTCAAATGTTGTGCTAAAACTAGTTAATCAAAAAACTTTGCTTCATACCTGCATAATATACATAGTTATATGTTTATATTTTGTGCTACTGTTGTATTACAAATACACAAGCACACATTAATTTCACTATTTATTAATTTTGAATACTCACCATATAGTAATGTTTTAAAACTGTTTTATATAACGTATATAAAACATTAGTACAATAGTGATTACTCATAATTGATCACTGATTGATGAGTATACAGGGTATTTGATCACCTATTACCTAGCACCGCTCGTAGGTAGGTAGAAGAAGGTATTTTGAGTTGAAAAAGTCCTGTATCATTTTGCAAGATTTTAATAAATAGATATCCACGAATGAGCATGCAGCCACATGCAAAATGACAGCTCACAGCTGTCAGTTTTTAGTGCCGTAGCACCAAATGAGATATAAGCTAACAAACAACATATTCAAGAGGCACGGTAGTGCCTCGCGCCAAGTATATGCGCAAACGAAGTGCGCGCGCGCTGCGCGAGGTACCCCGTGCCTCTTATACGCGAAAATGGCCAAATGGCAATATCGAGATTTTCCGATCTCAACAACGGCT
>NW_018022427.1:0-3037 GCF_002006095.1 Pseudomyrmex gracilis
GGATATCTCGATGTGTGAGACGAGCGAGAAACGTAGAACGTCACGCATCCACGTGTCTAGAGTAAACACATCGAAGGTTTCATTTTTGCTGCTCGATCGACGTTAAGATCTAATTTGAGAATATATACTGGACAATTTGTGTAAAGAATGAAATTAAAAGCCTATATTAAATATCATATATCATAAAATCTCAAGCCTTTTTATTGAACTTATGTCTCACAAAGCTGTACACACAATTTTCATGTAAAAGACGTACAATATTTATTTATTTATATTTATTTTTGAGATTTACAATTTTAAAAACGTACGTAATATTCTTGATGTTAGTAAAACATCTCAAGATGCATTATACTTTTTTAGAAATTATTACATATGAGTTAACTGAAAGAATTCAAAAGTTTTTTGAATATTGAAAGTTATTAGTGTTCTTTGTTTATATATATTTTCTTTTGTAAATTATGACAAGAGAGAGAGAATTTACATTTTTCAGACATATAATCTCAAAATATTTAGTTCATATTATACAAAATTCAATTAACTTTTTAGAGGGCCGGGATTTGAGAGGGCATATCCGCCTTAGTAAAGTGGTCAAAAAGGTAAATTATATCATGGATTGACCGTGCACTAAGTGTCGATCATGGGTAGCGCCAATATATTGACTTTCCGGTCCGGAAGGGATCGGCCCGCATATAAACTTTCTTTTACATCAATTTGAAAGTATAAATATGCGTTTCCGATGTATTTTTTGACGTAGAATCCAAATCTGATGTCAAAAACACAATAAACCTGAAAACAATCCCTATAAAATTACAAAAACTACCCTTTTTATCACGCACTTTTAATTTTTTTTAGTTGGAAGTGCAGATATATGTTTCTGATGTATTTTTCGATGTAGAATCAAAATCCAATGTCAAAAGCACAATACACCTGGACATAACCCCTATAATATTACAAAAACTACCCCTTTTATCACGTATGATTTCAAAACACCCTCTTCTTTTGAACACGGGCTTGGGACTGTGTGTGGCAGAATTGTTTTTTTTAGTTTAATTTTTTTTGTTTTTGTTTTTTATTTATTTTTTTTTAATTTTTTTTATGTTTTTGTTTTATTTTTTTATTTTTTTTATTTTTTTTTATTGTTTTTATTTTTTATTCAATTTTATGGTTTTTTGGTTTTGTTTTTTTTGTTTATTTTATGATTTTTTTTTAAATTCTTTTATTGCTTTTTTTAAGTTTATAAATTACGACAATGATTGTTTAGTGTGATAAATTTCAAACCAAGATTCAATGCATAAAGTTTTACAACATTTTTTACACTCATATAATAATCGACTTCTCTTTTTGTGTATAGTGCATAGAACACATTGACGTGATAGCGTTTTACCATCATTTGAAGCTTGAAATTTTCTGGGGAAATGTTGTCCATTCAGTCTAAGATCAGGCGATGTAAATGATGAAACTTCTTGAGAATTTACTTACAAAATATCTCTTACGACGCTCAATCGATAATCAGGAAACGAAATAGCATTTTTAGTGAGCATCTTGAATAAACTGTGGGCATTTAACAACATCAAATCAATTAAATGAAAAAACAATTTTCTATACTATTTCATACATTTTCTAATAGATTCTGTCAAAGATAATTGTTTGTCGATATCATCGATTTTACCCATATTTTTGTTATAATCCACGATACAAATGGGTTTTATAATATCTTCATTGGTTTTGTAGTTTTTCCTACCACTTTTACAAAACTGGTGTTCGTGAATACTTGTCAATACATAAACTTCCTTTTTATCCATCCATTTGATTACCATCCAAGAATCGGTGTGGGCAACTTCTGTTTCACCACGATCTAGCTTTGAACTGAGAGTTGGCATTCCTTTACGATTTTTTTTACAGTTCCACAAAGACCAGTATTTCTGTCATGTAAGTAGTCTGACAGTTGTAGAGATGTATACCGATTATCAGTGTAACACACGCCCTTTGTTACAATAAGGTTGCATGAAATGTGCAACAATTTTACCAGAAACGCCTAAATCAAATTTCTCATAATCAGTGTCTGAGCCAGTATATACTATAAAATCTAAGAGAAATCCTGTTTCGCAGTTCGCTAATTCAAATATCTTCATACCAAATCGGTGTCTCTTCAATGGTAAGAATTGTTTGAATTTTAACTTCCCTTTCCATAAGACTAAACTTTCGTCAATGCAAAGCTTTTCACCAGCAATAATAGTATTACCAAACTTTTCTTTCAAATGATCTATCACTGATTTGATTTTTTTTAAAGGATGATTGCAAACTTCTTCATTATTAGAAAAGTGAAGGTATCGTAAA
This sequence comes from Pseudomyrmex gracilis, assembly GCF_002006095.1. Classification (NCBI taxonomy): domain Eukaryota; kingdom Metazoa; phylum Arthropoda; class Insecta; order Hymenoptera; family Formicidae; genus Pseudomyrmex; species Pseudomyrmex gracilis. The sequence continues at coordinate 2,338 of NW_018022427.1, forward strand.
ATTTGAGAATATCTATTTCGAGATAGACTTTTGCCGTATATTGGAGTGTACATCAGTGGATCTTGGCTCCAATAATCCTTTAATTGGCCTTTTACAACATGATCCATGTTTATTGATAAAGCAATCATTATCCATAATTTGTCTTCAGTGATAAGAATCCACGGCTTCATATGTATTCGATCCGGTTTGGGATTTTATTCTTAAAAAAGATTGGTTTGTTCTACAATCAAATTTACAAGAAATGTATTTAAAAAATATTTCAAACATTCTAATGGAGTAGGTTTGTCTAGAGACACGTGATCACGAATACGTGCTTTACCAGTAAAAGTTTTTATAGATGGGTAAAAATAAGGATCATAGTGTACATCTGGTATATTCTCATCACGTTCGTTATCAAGTAAATCAACATCACAAGCAATAGTTCTGTCTGTAAGAATATCTTCTTCAGGCTTTGACTCTCCACTACTCCAAGCTTCGTCATCACCTATTCATTGTATAGCAAAAGTAATAAAGTACGAGGAAGATAAAAAATAACAAAAAATGTTATATCAACACAAGTAAAAAAAATGAGTGGGAGTCTTTTGCCCACGTTGCGATTGCCCACAGTGACTATTGCCCACGTTGCGATTGCCCACGTTGCGATTGCCCACGTTGCGATTGCCCACGTTGCGATTGCCCACGAGTTGCTTTTGCCCACGTT
>NW_018022427.1:3592-12714 GCF_002006095.1 Pseudomyrmex gracilis
ATAACAAATGCATCTTGAGATGTTTAACTCATCCTTATCAATAATATTATCTACTTTTTCTAAGATTGTAAGTCATGAAAAAGCATTTTTCGTTGTCATATTGTCATAGGCTACAAGCGCGTAACGAAACATTGCTTTCTAGCCTTAGTGTCTTGCTCGCGTAGCGGGCTTGATGGAAGCGAGGCAGAACATAGTATGTCTGCGCTCTTTCACGAGCCGAACAGCCGAGCGTGACGTCACGCACACGGACGGCGGTTCTCGCTTGTATGCGTGCTCGCAGTGGCTCCCACCACTTCGGTGCTCTTGGTGCTAGCCTGCAAGGTCTTACATCATTGCCTCAATTCTGCTTCACGCTCATTAGAAGCCATATTGTACTAGACGCTGATTGTTTCTTCTCGGGATTGATGCCACCCCCGCTCTTACACTTCCTCTCTCAACCAATTTGCTGTCATTCACGTTTGAACGTACGAGGCAGCAACATCGGAGCGGCACGAACAACATTACCAGCTTCAAAACGGATTTTTCAATAATTATATATTCTTTTAATAAAGAATTTTTCCACTCAAACATTCTCGAACTTTTTTTTCTGCCTTACACAAATTCCTCAACAAAAAAATTTTAAATACACATTTTTAAAAAATTATAAAAAATCTATAAAAAAATTTATAGGGTCATAAATCATGTCACATTTCTATCCCCTCTAGTAGGCGTGGCCAATCACCCCTAAAGAGAGAAGAAACCATCCTGTTAAGGCAATGGCGCCAGAAGTAGTGGGGAGGCCAGATGGAGGGGATTTGTTTTGACGCGCCATAAGTGCACACCTGCTGTCTCTTTATTTCGACTAGCTATAGCGTACGCGGCTAGCGCGAGCGGCTAAGCCTCGCGCTAGCAGCTGTTTATCGTTTTTCGCCGTTTATCCTAGTTCTTGCACTTATTACTTACAAAAACATTTCGAGTAAATAAAAAATAGTAACACCATAAAAGAATAATTAGAAAAATAAAACATATAGGAAGCATAAATGAAAAGTTAAGAATATAAATTCAATATGTACGTCTTTTTGTTTTAAACAAAAAAAGAAAGGTATACTTAATTATACATTTAGCAAAATTATTGTTAATATAAAATACATAGAGATAAAACTATATTTTACTGTTGTTTGTTACGTAAAAAGTATTCTGTTAGTATACTTTTTACTTTGCTACTCGCAATTACATATAATATAAATTAAAAGAAAAAAAGTATTCTTGCAATAAGAATTTTAGTGTAGTTAAGTTTTAGAAATGAACTACGTACACATTATTGCTCCATATGAAACCGCGAAAAGATGGTGATTTCTTCCGTCAAAAATAATGTAAAACATTTGGTTTGTTTAATATTGTAAGAAATGGTTATATATACGTTTCTTAGCATAAAAAATAGTAATAATTAAAATAATTGAAATAATTTTACATGTTATAGTATAAAACAATGTTTCACACAATAAAAATATAAATTAATACGCATATATAAAAATTAATACACTATTTACAAAATCAATGTTTTGTATTTCCAAAAAGAATATAGACTACGTTTACACGTACTGGTAAAACCGTTTTAATAAAAACCGTTTTAGATGTCCGTTTGCAGGACACCTAAGTCTGGTTTTTACTAAAACGGTTTTAATAACATCAGTACAAGAAACGTTTACAGGATATCTAAGTTATCGGTTTTGTACTAAAGACATCTAAAACCGTTTTTTTTTAAAACGGTTTTACCAGTACGTGTAAACGTAGTTTTAGACAGAAGAAAACAAGTAAAAACTTAGATAGAAAGGATAGAAGTAGAAAAGATAGATGGAATAAGAAACTAGAAAAGAAGGAGAATAAGATAATGTTACGTCCTGGCCCCTGGAAACGGTCGGGCATGGACGGATTGTAACACAGGTCGGTTTATCTTTACCTCGCGATACACACTTATCGGAAAGAGAGCGTGTGTATGCACGAGCCGAGCGAGATGCGTCGGGTCCGACGAACGGGTCAACGGTCGTGTGCCGCTCTTACTCCGTCGCACTTTGGACTTTCACTTGCGTGTCTCTGTTTTTAGGCCTGAGATGCAAATCTCAATGGCCTGGGATGAGACTGCGATTTTCTTGAGGAGGAAGGGTGCTGAGGTCAACAAATAAATGTTGGTTCAAACGATTGGTTGATTAACATTTGTATTTCCTTAAGTGGAACATATTATTAGATACATATACATATATGTGTTACATGTGGGTACGCGTAGGCAATTGAGTACAGAAATTAAGAAATATTATTATATTATTCTCATACGTGCATATTAACATTATTCGTGTATGTGAAAATTAATATTATTTGTGTATGTGTAAATTGACATTATTTGTGTATGTGTAAATTGACATTATTTGTGAACTCGGTCGAGATCTATTTCAATTATTTCCGTTATTTTTGCCCGGTTGCGGGAAAAAATTCTGTAAAAATCGGAGATCGGAACTAGGCGGGGTTCCTCAATGAAAGAAAAACGGACAATGACAAAGGCGTGCGAGGGAGAAGTAGAGAGAAGATGGTGAAGGTCGGCGGGATCGATTTTGTAGGGATCTATGACATTATGTTTCTCGACAGGATCCGCGATTTCGTACACGAACGCGAGATCTAGATAGTGTTGCAATCTAAGAGGTAGGCTGGCGGATTTGGAGGAGCCGAAGGAAGATTCATTTATGGGATCTATGTCTGGAGGGATAGTAGAAAGGGGGGCGGAGGTGTAAGTGCAGAATAAACATCTGCGAGGGTTACGGGAGGATTACTTGGTTCAGAATAAGTCGGTGAGGAGGAGCGGGGAGGCGACTGAATTCGCGTATCACTTGAGCCTATATTGACGTAAACGCGTGTTTCTAAATTATGCTCTAAGGGTTTATTTTCGCTGGTGTTATTTCCGCCATTTCTTGATTCACGCGGATGTTCACTCGAGGAACTCGCTTGCTCGGGATGGGCGGAGAGGGGCGGTGCCTCAGCCTGTTTGCGGGCCCGTTTAGCGGCCCTTTGGCGGTATCCCTTGAGGGTGGCCTTAGATTTCCACCGTTTTTTTATAGGCGGGCGAGTCCACTTAAAATTCGCAATTATAAATTCCTGGCAGTTCAGGGTTTGTAAGTCAGTTGCTATCTTGATTTATTTATTCGGATGGGTTTTTTTTTATGCTTTACTACGCGAGAGCCCTTGCTAAGAATCGCTCGTGAATTGTCGGCAATCGGTGTTAGCTCAGGTTTGACAGCGCAAGAGCGTCCGCTGAGAATTGCTAAATGATCCTTGCGAATCGTCTGCAATCCGTATCAGCGTTAGCTCTACTCTAACAAAGGAAGCAATTGTCTTTATAATTACTTTAAGTCTTTGGTCGCGGTGTGATGCACTATTAAACGGATTTACTGACTTAATACTAGCACTTATTACTTAGTAGGATAACAGCAAATCGGTGGTGACGGTAGAAAACAGCAAGTTGTAGCGGCAGCCAGTTGTAGCGGCAGCCAGTTGTAGCGGCAGCCAGTTGTAGCGGCAGCCGATTGTAGTGGCAGCGGGTTTCCAGCAGTTCTTTCTTTTCTTTACCTTTTTCTACTCACCTGCACTTACTCGTACCTTACTTACTCGACGCGTAGACCGCACTTGAGAAAATTTTTTTCTTTTTGCTCGAGCTCGCCCTGAATTCTTTCTTTTATTCACAAAGCTAAGAGAGCTTTGGGCTAATCAGACCTCCGCGATTAAGTCGTCCGATTTTATTATTTTCCGGAATTTCCTTATAGCTGTATCGCCTCGGGCGTGAATTTCCGTTTGGAAAAGAAAAATCGATAATGAAAAAAGTTTTCCTCAAGTTTTGTCCGCTTTGTGTATCCTTATCGGGCATTGATATCCGTCTACGCGCCAGTATCGCGCGGCTGTGTTCTCGAGATATCAAATCCGAAAAGATTTTTCTCAGTTTTGAGCGGTTTTTCTCAAAATTTACCGGACATCGATATCCGTTTACGCGCCAGTATCGTTGCGTTTTTAGGATATCGCATCCCGTCGCCATAATGTGGCGAAAAGAAGTTGAGTCCACAGGACGTAACAATAAAGAAAGAATAGATATAATAAAGAATAATAAAAAATATATATATAATAAATGGAATAGTTAAAAAAAGTGAAAAAAAATCTCGGACAGCACAAACTTTCAAGTGACATCTTGAAAACATTCGGAGTGCATCCTTAAAAATAGCACACTTTCTGGATGTCTTTAAGACGTACTTTGCAGGTCTATGCTGTCTGGGATAAGAAAAAGAATACAATATAAAAAAAGACGCGCAATACATAGTGTTATGATTATTTTAAAGTCACTTTACACGAGTTACAATTGACGACAGAAGTCAAAACCAAAATATTTAACCGGTTAACTGACAATGTATCATATATGATCAAACAAAACTCTGGTCAATTCTGCTTATGTATCATATATGTTCAAATGGAATAACTTTCTTGATTTTCAAACGATTTGAATGAAACTTGATATGTAATGTTTTTGGGGTCGCTGAGTCTGAATTTGGTATTGGAATTGTAAAATTTAATATGGTAGACTCAAAATGGCTGCCAAATATTAAAATATTATCGGGAGTTAGAAAAATTGTATATAGAGGTTTTTGGGGTCAGTGAATCTGAATTTGGCATTACAATTTTTAATTTCAATATGGCAAACTCAAAATGGCTGTCAAATCTGAAATCAGATTTTCGAAAGCTCTTGCAATAGAATTTATGGATAAAGAATTCAGGTATAAAATTATTCAAAACTGTTTCGTAGAAAATGAAAAAACTAAAAAATTACCCTCTAAACCCCTATTTATCCCGCAATAAAAGCGACAGAACAAAAAAAAGGTTTAGTAAAAAATTGAAAAAACTAACCCCTAAATTCTATTTTTTAAGGGTTGGGGAATGTCAGATCAAAAAAATAACCCCCGGAAACAATTCAGCGACTCAAAAAACTCTTGTATACTAAATCTTGTGGGATTCACCTAATTTTTGGATGTTGCCAGTTCGGGCATGAATAGCAAAAAAAGCCGTGCCAGTTAACCGGTTAAATATGATAAATTATGAGAAGACCAATAAGAGTACATACACCGTTGTTTGTGTGTTGAAATTGTTAATGTAGAAATTATAACAAACGTTTCGACCGCGGGTTTCAGTCCTTATCAATGTGATCGCTGAATAACATACCAAAAAATCATATGATAAAACAATTTTTCAAAAATACAAATTGCAAATATTGTAATTATACATACATGTTTGTTAACAATAAGTAAAATGTCTCAAATCACAGTTGCTCACATTTAAAGTCAAATTATAAAATTAAGATGTAGAAGTCATAACGGCAACTGCGACTTTCCTACTGAGCGCTAACTACAAGACTAACGAGTCTACAAGAAATTATTCCAAACAAACCATACAGATCAAACGCTAGTTATCGATAAGCGGTAAGTAACATGGATTTAACAGGTCCGTATCACCTTGTAGGTTCAAGCTGATTTGTTTATTTTTTATGTGAAGCATTTCCGAAACGAGGCGTTTATGATATGATGGCTCTAAGTCTAAAATATGGACGTTGTCCCAATCAAATTGATGCAAATGCAAAATTCTATGTTCTGTGATAATAGATCTCTGTGCGGTGTTTCTATTTATATAAATTTATATAGAATTTTGCAGTTGCATGATTAACATTTCCCAAACTTACAAGATAATGGTATCAGTAATTGTTTCTACGTTGTCCTTGTTAAACTTTATTTTATTTTTCATATCGAAATAATTTATATAAATAAAAAGTAATTGTCGTTACAGCTATAAAACTTAAATTTGTTATATTACGCAGTGTTTTAAGATAAGATAACAAATTGTAATTCTGATATTTGATGCTTTTGTGTTGTATTAACGTTCAAAACTGTTTTTCAGGTTTGAACCGCGTTAATTATATGTATTAAAAGGATGCTGAATCGTCCTGTTTTATCAACAAACTAGTATAATTGTAGACTTAGAACTTGTGTAAAAGTTATTGCACAAAAAAGAAAACGGTTCTCCAAAATAAAAGAAAACAGTGTAAAGTCACTGCAAACAACAAACGTTTGTAAAGCAAATCAATTTTTTATAAAGAATATTAACAACTCTTTATATTATGCTGTATGACTACATATTTAAACATTATATAACAATACACACCTTGCAGGGACAGATATACCTTGTAAGAATATACCGAGATTATAAAAACGTGCTTTCAGAGTCCCAAATAAAAAAAGTCCTGGAACTGTAAATGGGAAACAGAGTTAGATTTCTTGTCAAAATACTATGTACGAAGTACTACGTAGTTCCCAAATTTTGCACCAGAAGCGTTACTGCGTACAACAGAACGACTGCTTTGTAACAGTCGAACGTGATTGGCTCTTACTTTTAGATCCAACACACTAAAGTTTAGACAATTACAATTCTAGAATTGTCTTTTATTGTAGACTTCAAAATAGTTCTTTTATGGTATCTTAATATTCTTACAGGTTATATTTATCCCTGCAAGGTGTCTTTTTGTATATACTATATATCACATTATGTAGTACATATAAATCCATATCAGCGAGCAAGTTTACTGCGTATTTCTTTGTAGAATAAGAAGAAATAAGAACTTCTTTCCACTGTAGGCTTTGAAATTGATCTGGCACAGTCTCATAATATTCTTACAAGTTATATCTATTCCTGCAAGGTGTCTTTTTGTATATATATCACATTATGTAGTATATATAAATACAAATCTAGAAACATATATGTGTATCTGTACGCGACACAAACAAACCTATAATAGCCGCGTTCAACATGCGTATGCAGTTATAAGCTACTTACAGCAGCAATGAAGGGGATGTGCACAAAGCAGCGAGCAAGTGTAGCGTGCATCTCTTTGTAAGATAAGAAGAAATTAGAACTTTTTTCTACTGTAGGCTTTGAAATTGATCTGGTATGGTCTCATAATATTCGTACAGATTATATCTATCCCCCCAAGGTGTCTTTATATATATATATATCACATTATGTAATATATATTGTTGCGCCCACGGCAGCGTTTAATCGCGTCACCGCCGAGTTCCTGCGCTTCGCGGAAAGAAAAGAGAACACCGCGTATAACACAACAGAGTTTTATTAGAGAACGTCTCACAAAAGGCCACGGAAAAACATAAAGAAATCTCGAACCAATAATCCAGGTTGTCGACGATTCCGAATTCGGCTGACTCTCTTGAATCTCGCTGTCAACAAATCTCGTTGCTACCTGAACAAAAGCGTCCAAGCGATTGATCTTTGAAAATCTTTATATACCACGTGAACGACACACGCCGCATCTCGCAACACTGCCTCCTCTCTCTTCTAGATCATCGTCCCAATGATCAAAAAGAAGCCAACCTTCCCGCTCTCTTCCAGACTGCTGTCTCAGAATAAATGAGCCGGTTGACGGGAAACTCTTCTCGAGAATCTCTTCTGGGGTAACTTCTGTGTCCACAAAATCCTTTCGACTTCAGACAAGGGGGGGGAGGAACTTACGTGGACCCATCGTCCACAAGGACACCCCAAATCCCCGCTTCGGCATTTACCCAAAGACCCACGGAAAACCACGTTCAAAACCGTGAGCAAGACGGACTTCTAATACGGCCTCAAAGATAAAAATCTTGAAACGACTCGACACGACGCAGATGTCCCCCGACGTCCAACGACGAAACGGAAATTCAGGGTAGCAAAGGAGTTATAACTGAAAGAAAGAAAACTAAACGAGTAACTATGCTTAAAACAAAACAAATACCCGCAACATTTCAAAACCAAATAAAACAAATACACTTCCCATTAGTTTACACGGGACTCCGACGCGTGCTCCCTCCTTTTGCAAAATGAAGCCAATCTATCAGCATGCACCACTCTCCTTCTATACCTGTCTGAGCGACGAATACACTATACCACTCAATTTCTTAACGACCACGTAAGGCCCCTCCCAATTTCTCTGCAATTTAGGAGCTTTCCCCTTGCTTCTGCGAGGATTGAAGAACCAAACCTTTTGCCCAACATCACAAAGCAAAGATGCGATACGATTTGAAAGCTAGGTATGTTCTTACATACCTAGCTTTCAAATCGTATCGCATCTTTGCTTTGTTTGATTTCATTTCTAAACGCTCTTTAACATCCTGATGGATCTCCTCTAGTTTTGACTCTAACTCACAAATAAAATCTTCCAAAGACCTTGAACAGTAATTTGGCAGAGAACCCCGTAACAAATCTAACGGCAGACGCAAATCACGCTGGAAATTCAATTCGGCAGATGAAACTCCTGTAGTTTCATGTCTAGAAGATCTGTAAGCAAAAAGAAACATAGGAATCCAACAATCCCAATTCTTCTGATTCTCATCAACAAACTTAGATAAATACTGCATTATCGTCTGATGTTGTCTTTCAACTTGCCCATCAGACTGCGGATGAAGAGCAGTAGTCCTTGTTTTTTTAATTCCAAACAACCACGACAATTCCTGAAAAAGTCGAGATTCAAAGTTTTTACCTTGATCCGTATGTAACTCCAACGGCACCCCATATCTAGAAACTACCTGATTGATAAAAACCTCCGCCACAGTCGACGCTCTAATATTCTTTAAAGGAAAAGCTTCTACCCACTTAGAAAAACAATCCACAATTACAAGGAGGTATTTATTTCCCGAAGAAGACGACAGAAAAGGACCCAAAATGTTCATCGGTATCCTTTCAAAAGGCGCGCCGGCATTAAAAATCTGCAACGGAGATTTACCCTTGTTTGAAAGACCTTTTTTTTCAATACACACTTTGCAAGATTTACACCAATTGTCCACATCTTATTTACATGAAGCCCAATAAAACCGCTTGCTAATATGTCCTAACGTCTTATTAACTCCGAAATGACCCCCAGAAGAAGCATCATGAGCCTCCTCCAAAATTAGTTTAACCATTTTCTGAAAAACAATTACTTGAAGAAAACTTGACTTCAAATTTGTAGCTATCCACCTTTTATGCAGAATTCCGGGCGTGTTCCGTTTGTCCACAGTACGATTCGACACCGATCGATTCGACAC
>NW_018022427.1:13049-22446 GCF_002006095.1 Pseudomyrmex gracilis
ATCGTACGGTGTCGAATAATTTGGTGTCGAATAAATCTGTGTCGAATCGAGCGGTGTCGAATCGTACTGTGGTCAATAGAGTATCACCCCAGAATTCCATCTAAAACAACTAAAACGTTCCAATGAGACCAATAAATCTTTGAAGAAAAGCTTCTAGCAGAAACTTCTTCCCAAGAAGGACGACAACCCTTTTCCTTTCCAAGTAAAATAATTGATACGGCCTGATTTTTCAGCTGATCCTTTCGCCTCTTCTCGGATGCGACCCCCTTAAAAACTATTCAAGCTACTTGCTCTTTTTGCTTTACAGCATCTCTCACTTCTCCCTTCGAACAATACCTGCAGCAAGATTCCGCAGAAGGTCGCCTAGAAAGCCCATCCGCGTTCCCATGCGCTCGACCGCTCCGATTAACTGTTTCAAAGTCATATTGCTGAAGCTTTTCCGCCCAACGAGCTAATTGACCCTCTAAATTTCTAAAAGACATAAGCCATTTAAGTGACGCATGATCAGTGCGATCTCAAAATTTCCTCCCATACAGATAATGATGGAAAGATTTCATTGAATCCACCATTGCCAATAACTCACTCCGAATAACACAATAATTTCTCTCAGCTTTACTCAATACTCGACTGTAATAAGCGATGACCCTTTCCGTCCCCCGCTGAACCTGCGATAAAACCGCGCCAACACTTTGACCAAAAGCATCCGTGTCCAAGATTAACTCTCTTTCTTCAAGAAGAAACGAAAGCACAGGAGGAGAAGACAATGTCTGCTTAAGATTTGCTAACGCCTCCTGACTCTGTCCAAACAAACTTAACCTGGTTTTTAGTCAAAGCGATCAGCGGCTTTCCAATCAAAGCAAACCCCTTCACAAATTTACAATAATAAGAACAAAATCCCAGAAAACTACAAAGGTGTTTCTTATTTTGTGGAACGGCCACTCCGCCACAGCTGCAATTTTTTCTGGATCCGTCGAGATCCTCTCGGCCGAAACCACATGACCAAAATATTTCAGCTGCCTTTTAAACAAATTACACTTTTTAGGATTAAGTTTCAAATTAGCTGCCCTAAGCCTCAGAAAAACTTTCCTCAAATTAGCTACTTCCTCCTCGAAAGACTTATCAAAAACAACTACGTCATCTAAATAAACCAAACAAATCTTAATTAGCAATTGCTGAAGAATACGCTCCATGAAACGTTCAAAAGTGGCTGGAGCGTTGCACAAACCGAAAGGCATCACCGTGAACTGCCACAACCAGTGCCTACTGAAAAAGCAGTCTTTTCTTTATCCTCTGGTCGAATGTTTACCTGCTAATACCCACTTTTGATATCCAAAGTAGAGAACCACTCATTCCCGGACAATTGATCCAGAAGATCGTCAATTTTAGGAAGAGGATAAGAATCTTTGATCGTGACTGCGGTAAACTTACGATAATCCACACAAAATCTTAAGCCCTCGTCCTTCTTCTTTACAATCACCGCCGGGGAAACCCACGGGCTAAAAAATTCTTCAACGACCACTTGGTCCTTTATTTCCTGAAGAATCTTCCCCACCTCAGCTCGCATTCCCAACAGAACCCTCCTAAAAGCTTGCTTAATTAGACGAAGATCTTGCAGATTAATTTCATGCTGAAAAACATCACAGTTTCCAGCCACGATCTGATCAGAAAACACATCCTGAAATTCGATCAAAAACTCAGCAAAAACGTTCCTCTGAGCCTTATCCAATTCGACTGCGTTTTGTTCATAAAATTCTTTTAAACTATCCAGAACTCCCACGGCAACATCACACACCTGACCGCAAATCTTCTCCGCTCTACCGGAGAGAGCAACAATGAGAGTCTTTATTATCCTATCCAACCCTGTCTTCCTGAAAAAGACCTAGAATACCGTTATCGAATCCGCTACATAAAGAGGCATTTTCAAAGAACGTCCCCCTACGACAATTCGAGCCACACATCTAAATTCAACAGGAACCTTTTACTCGGTAGGATATCTCACACTCGGTCTCCTTGTCAACTTCTGACACTGCAACATTTCTACAAAATTAAAATTCACGATTGACACATCGGAGCCCGTATCAAAGTTAAAATAACACGATTTACCGTTCAAAAAACCGGAAAACACAAATAAATTATTTTTCTTATTACTAACTTGTTTAACAGAAAATACCCTTTCCAGGGTGTCCCACCCCATAGCCAAACCCACCCCTGGAAGCTCGACTAAGTTTTGTTTNCCGACAAATTAGCCGGACACTCGTAGCGGAAGTGCCCCTTCTTTCCGCACTTTCAACACTCCTTTTCTCTACGCTCACCATCTCCCCTCTGCTCCCGCTCCTTCTTCGTTCCATTCCCCGTCTTCCGCTCGCCGTTTTTCTTAAACTTATACGGCGCTTCCCTGCTCGCCCCAAAACTATTCTCTTGAATAGCCTTCACTGCCTTCACCCGTTCAACAGCAATCTTCAACGATGTCACATTTTCTAATTGTAACGTACGCTTCACGAAGCCATCCGAGAGAGCGGCAATGAATTGCTCGCAAGCGACTTTCTCGCGAACTTTGTCCGAACTTTCCGGGTACGCAAGATGTACCAAACGCTCTAGATCCGCGCCGAGCGCCGCAAGATCTTCTCCGCTTTTCTGCTTTTGGTTGGTAAACTGCGCGTAACAACTGTGAAAAAGCTCCCCCCGTACCGCGATTCAAATTTTGAGCGAATCTCATCGTAGCTGAATCTCTCCTCTAACCCCTCTAAAACCGAACGCGTTTTTTCTCTCAAATTAGTGACCAAAACCGTAGCTTTCGCCGCATCGCTCCACCTATTTGCACGCGCGACCAACTTGAACTGCGCGAAACACTCGCGCCACGGAACACTCCCGTCGAACACATTTGGCTTAATTTTTATCCCCAATAATTCTCCTGCCCGTACGGAAGAACGATTCAAAACTGACTCGCCTGATACATTGTGGCAAAGCCGCTCCTTTAAGCGACGAACGTCCTCCTCCGTCCGGCGCATAAAATCACTAAATTCTTGTTCTTTCTGGCGGAGCAAATCTCTTTCCTGCCGACGCTCCTCCCGCAGCTGCTCTAACTCCTGAAGGACCGCGCGCAGCGTTTTGTTCTCGGATGTTGCCGCCGCCGCCGCCGCTGCCGCCGTCGATGTCTCCACCGCTCCAGCCGCAACCTGAGTACGCGGTCTCCACGGCGAGTGCACTAGAGCCATGCCGCCGCTTTCACAATTTTAATCCCGGACGAGCCCCCAAATTTTGCACCCACGGCAGCGTTTAATCGCGTCACCGCCGAGTTACTGCGCTTCGCAGAAAGAAAAGAGAACACCGCGTATAACACAACAGAGTTTTATTAGAGACCGCGTTATAAAAGGCCACGAAAAACGTAAAGAAATCTCAAGCCAATGATCCAGCCTGTCGACGATTCCGAATCCGGCGGCTCACTCTCTTGAACTTCGTTGTCAACAAACCCCGTTGCTACCTGAACAAAAGCGTCGAAGCGATCGATCGTTGAAAATTTTTATATACCGCGTGGACAACACACGCCGCATCTCGCAACAATATAAATCCATATCAGCGAGCAAGTGTAGTGCGCATCTTTTTGTAGGATAAGAAGAAAGTAGAACTTCTTTCCACTGTAGGCTTTGAAATTGATCTGNTATGGTCTCATAATATTCTTACAGATTATATCTATCCCTGCAAGGTGTCTTTTTGTATATATATCACATTATGTAGTATATATAAATCAAAATCTGGAAACATATATATAAACACCATGGGGTCTATAGGATAAAAAACATTACATGCCTATAGTAAAATTAATTGTACTTTTTCCTTATTTTACATACATTTTACTTGTAATTATATATAAACAAATATATATTTATAATATAAATAGAATAATACTGTGACGTTGCAGAGCGTTTGCACAGGCATCTCTTCCCTGTCACAAAAAAAGGTACCTCGTACGCCGCTGGTGAATCAAAACAGGGAGACCGGAAAGCTTAACAATCCTCCGAGGCCGAAAGATTAAAATTAAACGTAGAATTAAGACTTTTGTTACGGTATTTTTTTATGGAACTTGTTGTGAGAACACCTCATCGGGCATCAGCACCGTCATCTGCACCATCTACATTATCATCATCAGCATAACCATTCACAGCACCATCTTCCGCAACAATCACGCGATCATTATCGGCGCACACTTATTGCCTGCATCGCGGCATCATAAGCTGCCGTGAATAGCGCGAGGGGCGATTGGAAAACGGTTGCGGTCGTTACGAGTCAGCCGACGAGTTCAAATTCGACGAGCTGCGTAGTCATGGCGTGTTGTGAAAATATACACAACCTATCAAGAGCACGACATGACGAAGTATCTCTAGAGCAGCGTCAAAGTCCCGAAGATCGGGGCGAAAACAAAACCGGCCGTTGACAATTGCAAAGACCGCTGTGAACAACGGATCCAGCCACATGACGTCGGCACGTAAACATAAACACACCTACTGATAAAGCCAGACCCCGTCGCTACCGAAACCTCCCCTCCGAGGATACGAGTCTCATATATAAGAGTAGCCGAATCAGCGAGAGAAGCGCTTTTTCTGCTTTGTCTTCTTCTTACTGTGCGATCGGGAGAAACGTGATAACGCGTGCGAGTGCGGAGTGCCACAGCAAAGCGAGCAACCCGTAATTCTAGTGGAGGCACAAAAGTGAGCAAGCGGTCTTGGATCAGCCGTAAGGAGTGCGAGGATCTCGAGAGGAGTCAACACCGGTGAAATACCGGCTCGAAGCCGTAATTGTATTGTACGTCACTCATTCCGCGACCCGTAAAAACGACTCGCGGATACTGCATCGTCCGTCTTTTGTTTCTCGCGTTGGACTGAGAGTTCAGTCCGTTATTTCAATTCGAGTTTGGTCAAGCAGCCGTAATCGGGTCGGCGGGACCCGCGAATAGCCGGGGACAGGTGGCGAGCGGATCTTCCCTACCAAAATCGCGTCGCGACACGGCTCCAGAGAAAGCCCGTTATTAGTGCTTTGCGGCGTAACTGAGTTATTTCGGCTCTTACCCCCGCATAGAAAGATCTCCTTAAAGACACTTAACTCGCGTTGCTACCGATTGCGTTGATAGGTGTTGGCGGATTATCGGAGGAAAACGTAAGGGCTAACCGAGATTGGTTCGGTCGTAAGGGCTATTGGATTTCGCGGGATTTTGTTAATTCCGGAAACGCGTCGCATATAACAGGTGCTATCGGACGAAATCGCGACACAGCTGACGGCATCTTTCGTAGTTAATTACTACTCGCAGTACAATATAGTGCGTGAACTCGACTCGCGATACACTGACGAGCGTGCCAACATCGAGAGCTGTTATTGTAATCAGCTGACTCGGTGTTTGCTGCCGAAGCCGGTCGTTGACTCGGCGGGCTAAGGCTAGCGAGTGAAGTGTTTACCTTGTTTGCATCGACGTCCGGGTAGAAAAACTCTGAGCAATATTGCAACACCTGTGTGCAACGTGTCACGCGAGAAGAAATTCTCGGGATTTTGTCTCAGCCGATCGAGAGCCAAGAAAGTTTCGCATTCCGCGGCCCGACGGAACCTTGCGCGTTATATTATACGATTCTATCGGAGATGGACTGCGTTCGTTTCGTTTTCTGACCTCGTATCAGACTATACTATTTTGATAATGATGATTGAGACATGTTCTCAGGTTCGAAGTAAGATTTAAAATAAAAACCGTGCAACCGACGGTCTCGGAGGTCGCATCCGCCCGTCGTGAAGAGAGTTTAGAGGCCAGCAAGAGGGCGTAGCGTAGGAATACCATCTCAAGCGGCGGAGTAAGGCGTTAGAAGTAACGTCAAGTATTTTTGTAATGGCGAATCAGCAGATGGTTTTGTTTTTTTATTTTTTTTTTGTTTGTTTTTGAGCGGACTGTATTTCGTGTGTTTAATTTAGTTAGGGATACAGATCCGGGGTGCATAATGCCCAAAATTTAATCAAAACAATTTTTAGTTTATTTTGTTTTATTTTCTTTAGAGGGACCCAAGTAGAAGGGGTCGACTCGCTAAACTGATGTTTGCCAAAAACACTTGTTTGCGAAGCAGTGTGTAATTATCGCTATGACGTTGTAAGTAAGCGTGGTTTAGATTGATTTTCAATCTGGCTAAGTGTGAGCAATAATTAGGGAGTTAGGTACTAACTTGTAGAACTTAACTTGGTAATTATTACTGTAACTGCAGTAACAGATTATATGTTCAGTGAAAAGCTCACCTAAAAAAAAAAGAAGAACAATAGTTAAGGTTAATAAGGTTTTGTATACTTACCTGTAGTCGTTAAAACTAGCTCCGTTCATCCGAGTTAGTCGTCTTCTTCTTCTGGATAGTTGGGCAGTTACCTGAAACAGAAAAAAGAGTTAGCAAAACGTCTCGTTAAAAGTTTTTGCTCACGCTTTGTTAGATTGTTTGTGTAAAAAGTAGTTGAATGAAATATTTCATGTAATTCAGCAAGGTTTGTTGTACTTACTTCGGTGTGCTGTACCTCTCTGCGGTGCGTCTGTGTGTGGCATCTAAGTTTGGGTTGCTAATTATTGCGGAAACTTTGCGTGCGTACTTTTCTTCTTTAGAGTGGACGTTTAGATAAGTTTCAGCAATAATTAGGTTTTGAAGGCTAACGTCAGGTTGCGTTGACAATTATTGACGGGGCTTGGTATACGCGTTACTCTTCTTTAGACAAGGCGTATGGGTAAATTTTGTCAATATTCGTGTGTTGGGACTAACTTTGTTATTCGTTGGTAATTATTGACAAAACTGTGTGTGCGTGCTAATCTTCTTCAGATTAGGTGCTGGGGCAAGTTTCGTCAATAATTGAACGTTAGTGTTGGTTTCGGTTTGCGTTGTTACTTATTGTTGAGACTTCGCGTACGTACTATTCTTCTTCAGAATAGGCGTTCAGGCGAGTTTCATCAATAATTAAAAGTTAGGGTCCTAACCCTGACAGTCGTCGTAAAGCCTAACCCTCACTAAGGGTGGAATTATTGTTGAGACTGCGCATACGTACTGTTCTTCTTTAGAATAGGTGTTCAGGCGAGTTTCATTAATAATTCAAAGGTTTAGGGCCCTAACCTTGACGGACGTTGTCGAGCCTAACCCTCACAAAAGATTGAATTATTGTTAATACTTGGCGTGCGTAAAAGCATCTTTTGTAGAGACGATACTGCAGGTTTAACAAATAATTGACGCTTCATACTTATTTTAGATCTGGTAGGCTCTCAGGGGCTGACAACACCTGTAAAACAAAAACGAGATTAGAATTATGACTAATATTTCAAGGATGGAAAGAGCTTCGATGGGAAAGGTTCCACACTAAATATTTTCAATAATTGATGCGTTAATAGGTTTTGGTACTTACTTATGTGGGATCCTTATCCATCAATGACTCGGTCGGGAACAAAGAAAGGAGTTGTGAATTATTGGCGAAACTTTGGGAATAAGCTTCTCGAGTGTTGGTGAGACTTTGCTGATGGGAAATTTCAATAATTGAATTTTTCAAAATTGTGTTAACTTTGTAAAAAATTGTCAATTATGGATAAAACTTTGTCAGTAGATATGGTTTAGATCAAAAAATAGTTCAGTAAAGTTTCATCAATAACTCGGCAAGTTTGTTCTCAAGGCGGGTTGCGCATGCGCGGTTCTCGGGAGGGGAGAGCAAGCGTTCGTGGCCGAGACAGGCGCGCCGCGCAATAGTTGGAATCGAGCGCTCAAGAGAGCATAGCGCAATAACAACGAGTCCTGCTCAACATAGTAAATAGTGTAGTACAATCGTTCCGAAGAAATCGGACGTAAAGTCATCGTCTCGCTAAACGGCAACGCAGATTGCGACACTGGAAACCCGGTTGTTAATAACGTTTTAGTATACAATCCTGTAACACAAGAAAGTTGTTATTTTAACAAGTGTGAATAAACAGTTTGTAAACAATTTACCTATAAACTCAGTGTGTGATTATTTCTCACAACTTGAACTTTGGTAAAACCTGGGCCTTACCAGAAGCCCGTTGTCCGCAGCCATCATCCAGGGTCCGTAATCAAAGGAGATCCAGGGGCAAAGGCGGCAAGTTCGGATGTTCATCTGTTTGGTGAGTCCGTTCCTAAAACACAACAAGAGGATTAGTTCCTTCCTGCTTGGCGGTGAAAGCAGGCGGCGACCGTAAAAGTTAGTTAAACGACTTAACTGTCCGGTCACAACCGTAGATCAAGTTGGGCAGTTTGAACCAGTCGCAAGGTGTTGTGCAGTAATAAATGAAAACTCAGAATTTATAATAAGTAAGTATAGAAAAATAACAAGGTCTGTTTCAAGCTTTTAATGGATCTTAAAGTTTATTTAAACAAAAAGCATATAAAACGCAGTAAAACGCAAATGAAAAACAAATAAAATTAAGAGATGACAAACGTTTCGGCCCTTACTTAAGCCTTCTTCAGTGTATAAATATAAATATAAATGTAAATATAAAAATAAATATATAAATAATCACGTCATATTACAAGGTTCGCAAAATTACAAGAAAATTAAAGAAAAAATGATAGATCTTACATTAGAAGTCCATAGTAGTTGTATAAAGTTTGAAAAGGTCGGGTAGAGAGAGAGAGTAAATAATCACACACAATATAATATAAAAGTTAAAGTTATATAAAGTTAAAACGTATTGAAACTTACATATCCAAAGTCAAGATCAAACGATGAACAGAGAGAAAAAGCAACAACTTATATAACAGTCTCCCCACCAACCAACAGTAAAGTCAAATTAAAACGGTTGCATAAAATTTAAATTTTGGAAGATTTTATTAAGTCAAGTAAATTAAAATAAAAATGGTCAAGTAAATTCGTGTCGTTAATTAGGTTTAAACCTAGTGTCTGTTCCTTGATATGTATAGTCTCAGAAATTAATCTTTTAAAAAAATTTACGTTTATAATCTAAAATTTGAGTATTATCTCAATCAAAAATATGATTTTAAATCAAGTCTATGTTTTGAAATTACAGACAGCTGTGATGAAGTTTTATTAATGTCATTTTTGTGTTCTTTTAATCGTGTTTTTAGTTGCCTTTTTGTTTGTCCGACGTAAGACGCACAGCAATTCATACAAGAAATCTTATAAATAATGTTGTTTTTCGAGTCGTGTTTTGTAGAGCTTTATGTACTTTGATAATTACATTTAGTCTGTTGAGACATTTGTAGCCAATAATAACTTCCGCTTTGTTAAAAACATTGCTAATACACTCAGAGATATTATTNATATATGGTAAAACAACCAAGTTCCTATCAACTGGAGTTAGAAAACTTGTATTAAAAGAGTTGTTGAGTTTCTTACAAATGAATTTTTTAATTCTATTGTTAACGTTGTTAAAAAT
>NW_018022428.1:0-1846 GCF_002006095.1 Pseudomyrmex gracilis
CAAACTTCTCACTCGCGCACAATCACTAATAACTTGATTTGTCATACGCGACCTGTCATCGAATTGAGCACAGCTAGCACAAACGTTGACAGCTAGCATAAACGTAAACGAAGAAACACACCCGTCACCGTAACAACCAATCAGCATCGCGATGTAGTAGCAAATTATGCATATCTCATAGCTAAGAGTTTAGGTGTCCATAATACTACCGAAATTTAGTAGCCAAACCTAATTTTTAGCTGTGAGAGCTAACTTTTTTTTTCCGTGAAGTTGTGCTGTGAACATCCTCACAGGATCCATCGCAATTACTGATTTCACACTCCAGCCATCTGATCGCGGTTTCTGGATTAAATTTGTGTGATTTCTCCCAATAAAAGTAACCATACTTTTGATATCTATAGTAAAACAGTTTTGCGAGCTCCGTGGGAACAGTGTTCGAAAGATGATTAAAGAAGTTTCTAATATTTTTCAGAAAGAACGTATTTGTACTTCCTGCGGGTTTCTTCAGTATTATCACGATAGTAACTATAGAAAGAGAAATGTCTTCGACGGACCATGCAGCATCCGAGCCTTCTAAAAGACCGGCAAATTTGTCTCTAAGTTGAATTCTTAGCACAATCTCTACCAAACGGTAGATGTATAAAAACATTAGAATGATGGCGAGAAAAGGACCAAAAAATAAGAAACAAGTAAGTCCTACTAATTTTCGCAATATTATTTGACATGTTTCATTTACTATTATAGATTGCATTTTGCTACCGATTTGAAGTTGTTCGACGTTAAGTGTAAAACTCCAGCACATTGTATATATTTTAGTAATTATAATATTGATTGGATTTAATATATAAAGAGTATGTAGAGATGATTTCTTCGTTTTACAGAAGAGAGCTTCAATGTTACATTTAATCCAAGCAGAGAGTAAAGAGCATTATCCAGATTCCTGAAAAAGAATTGTCTATTTTTCATTATCAAGAGGCACGGTATATGATATCGGGTGCGCGTGAACTTGACGCGAGGCACACCGTGTCTGTTTGATATTTGTTAAATATTTTGTGCTTGTTCAATAATCAATAGACACGGTTTCAACATCAAATATTGTACAGTTCCTATGTTTTCAAAGTCTACGCAGTTTACGTCACAATTATTTCTCACAGTTATTTTGTTTCGTGATTCGTTACCTTATGATTCGTTACGAAACCACTGATCCTGCTCGATACGGACAACAGCTCGGTAAGGACAAGACTAACAACAGAGATAGGACTGCTTCTATATATATAAAATCTTTGTACCTTTTTTCTTCCGTAAAAAACCGTTTAACATCCGATCAGATTTTCTTAGTTTGGCATAGATTTATTGCTAGCACACTTTTTCCTTAGTTTGCTATATTATTTATTGTTTTGTTTGGTTTTTTTCATTGTGTGATTTATAATTGTTCGGTTTTTTTACTAACATAGCGTCATACAAAACAATACTTACAAAACGCACGTATAACAAAACAATAATACATTAGTCTGGCAGAGTTAAAAATAAAATTGTTGAGATAATAATATTCGCTCTTTCTTTTCAAAATTTGCTTTAGTTTCACGCAACGTAAAGATAAAGGATAGTATAAAAAACGTAGACGTAAAACAGAAGATGGATCAATACTAAATTTATATTTAGTAATATATTGTATTTATGTTGTAAAACATATATATGTGGTTATATTTATAAACTGCTTAAAGTATGAAAAAACTTTATATTTGTAAGAAAATCTTATTTTCTGACCTGACTTATTTCTTATGTAAAGAAATATGTGTATATATATGTATATACACACATGCGATATATATATATATATATATAT
>NW_018022428.1:3556-16947 GCF_002006095.1 Pseudomyrmex gracilis
CGAATAATTTGGTGTCGAATAAATCTGTGTCGAATCGAGCGGTGTCGAATCGTACTGTGGTCAATAGAGTATCACCCTATATTTTTACCAATAGTAATAGAATTAGTCCAGATCTAAGAATGATACACAATACCTGTTTGGTACCAAAAACAGTACGTTGTTCACAGGATGTTTCATAATATGAATTTTTCTTTGCATTCCCTTTATATTACTATACGCCATAGTGCAAAACCATTGAGTACAATATCTCAAAACTTCCGCTGGTAAAAGTCCAACCACATATTGAAGTAAAAAAAAATTTACCGGTCCTTCTAAACTATTTCTGATCCTGTTATTTATTGATACAGTTTTCTGAAGACGTTCAAAGAACCGACAGGTTTTATTTAATGTTAAAATATCTTTAACATCTCACTCGCGCACAATCACTAATAACTTGATTTGTCATACGCGACCTGTCATCGAATTGAGCACAGCTAGCACAAACGTTGACAGCTAGCATAAACGTGAACGAAGAAACACACCCGTCACCGTAACAACCAATCAGCATCGCGGAAAAGAGGCAACAATCAAGATCGAGAGAATCGATTCTGATTGTTTGCACACGCTTTTTCTCATTTAGATTTAACGATTTTGTTAAAAATTGCATGAAATGAGACTCTATTTCGGCAAAAAACACTTTCACATATTTATATATATATTTTTATTTTGTAAATATGATAGAACAAACATCACATTTTAGATACATATAATCTTATAAAGTAATTGATTCATATAGTTTTGTTAACAAATATATACATATATGTACACAAATATACATATGTATATATACAATATATATATATATATACAAACAAATATTAATATACTATATATGTGTATATGTACAATATATATTTGTATTAGGTATACAACTTTGCTTCCGCCGTTTTTTTCAAAATTCAAAGCTTTATTGTAAAAAACTGATTATACATTTATGTTTCAAAGTATTGTCCATTGTCTTCCACTACTTTCTCCCACCTTTCTGGCAGCAATCGGATTCCGCGTTGAAAGAACTGGTCATCTTTTGAAGCGATCCACGAATTGATCCACTTTTGGACTTGTTCATAAGACTGGAAGTGCTGGTCCTTCAGGCCGTGTGCCAAGGATCGAAATAGGTGATAGTTAGAGGGAGCAACGTCTGGAGAATACAGCGGGTGGGGTAAGATTTCCCATTTCAACGTTTCTAAGTATGTTTTGACAACTTTTGCAACATGAGGCCGAGCATTGTCATGTTGCAAAATAACTTTATCGTGTCTTTCAAGGTATTGCGGCCGTTTTTCTTTTAATGCTCGGCTCAAACGCATAATTGCGTTCGATAAAGATCTCTTGTGATTATTTGAGACGGTTTTAACAGCTCATAATATATTACACCGAGCTGGTCCCAAATACAGAGCATGACCTTGAAGCCGTGAATATTCGGTTTAGCCGTCAGCGCAGAAACGTGGCCGGGATATCCCCATGATTTTCGGCGCTTGGGGTTATCGTAAAAAACCCATTTTTCGTCACCAGTCACAATGCGATGCAAAAATCCTTTCCGCTTTTGTCTTTCAAGCAGCTGTTCACAGATACAGAAACGCCGTTCAACATCTCTCGGCTTCAACTCGTATGGCACCCAATATCCTTGCTTCTGGATCATTCCCAGATTGTTTAGGCGTTTTGAAACTGCTTGTTGGCTTACTTGCAATGATCTTGCCAACTCCTCTTGACTTTGACACGAGTCTTCATTGAGCAAATGCTCTAATTCTTCATCTT
Source organism: Pseudomyrmex gracilis (assembly GCF_002006095.1). Lineage (NCBI taxonomy): Eukaryota > Metazoa > Arthropoda > Insecta > Hymenoptera > Formicidae > Pseudomyrmex > Pseudomyrmex gracilis. Next base: position 5,348 of record NW_018022428.1, read on the forward strand.
CAAAACCTTTTGATCTTCCACCAATGCCGATTTTCTACGCAAAAATCACCGCTCTTGAAGCGTTGAAACCACTCACGACATGTTCTTTCACTCATAGCAGCCTCACCATAAGCGTCTGAGAGCATTCGGTGAGCCTCAGCCGCAGATTTTTTAATATTAAAAAAATAAAGTAACACCTTCCGCAAATGACGAGAATTTGGCTCATAAGTTGACATTTTTATTCGAGAATAACTATATGATGTAAACACAAATCAACTACTGGTGCTATCAGGTTATGTTCACAAGATACTAAAGAGTATTGCAAGTCATCTATAATGTATGTACTCAACGTCTACTTGTCGCTACTGGCATTTATAGAAAAACGGCGGAAGCAAAGTTGTATACCTAATATGTTTCTTTATTTATTTTTCTGTTAATATTCTAAAATTTTTTTCTCACTGTTAAATATCATAGTAATAATTTATACAAANAAAATATGTAATGTATATATTGAGATGTTTTATTTGTATCAATAATATTATGTCTTTTTACAAGAATATATAAAGCTGCGTTTCGATATTCATTGCCAGTACGTAAAAAAATCAGTATCTTTACGTCACATGTGCTATAGATTGTCAGTACTNGCAGTAAATATCGGAACGCAGCCTAAGTTTCAAAAAGCGTTGTCATACGTAACAAGTGCGCGACGTGCGTTGCCTTGTGATCTGCTTGGTGGAAATAAGACAGAAAATAATATGCCTGCATTCTTCCACAGCCGAGCGTGACGTCACGCACACGTACGCGGTTCTCGCTTGTGTGCGTAGCATCGAGAAGCTGAGCGGTGGGGGCTTTGCCCCTCGATGCTCTCGTTGCTGTCCTGCACGATCTGGCATCTATGAACACATGTAATCACACCGGCTAGCACGTGGACGAGAATAGACGACCAACGGACGAGGCTAAGCGTACCAAGAAACAAAATAGCAATAGCGCGCGCGCACAGCAGTCTTACTGCTCTGCGTCGCTTGCGTCATCTTTTCTCCTTTAAAAACCGTTGCCGTTTTATCCAATTGTTTCTCAACTTGGCAAACCTGCTTTCAGACTACATAGTTTATAACGCCAAATTGTAGACAAAACCCGACAGATATCACGCGCGACGTTAATTCAAATATATATTGTATTGAATGTGTGCTTCAATATCAAATACTTTATTTGCTTTATTTAAAGAAATGTTTCTTTATTATTAATAAATAGTTCTATTGTTGCAAAAAAATATTTCTTTGTCAGTGGCATAAAGATATTGTGTTTATTAAAGGAAACTAATATTTTTATTCAAATCAAACACTTTTTTAATGCAAATAAATATTTTTTAAACATAGTTTTCAATATTGAGCAACAGATTTGCTGAATTGCAATAAATATTTCTTCCCTGTAAATAAATGGTCTTCTTGTTGCAAATAAATATTCTTTTGTTAGTGACTAGAAAATAGTTTGTTCAGTTGAGGAAACTTATGTTTTGATTTCAATCATACATTTTCTTAATACAAGTGAATAGTTTTTAAAACGTGTGTTTAATAGTAAAAAATTTACTTATTGAATGAAAGTAAATGTTTCTTTATATTCTTCATAAATAATCTTTTTCTTTCAAGAAAATATTTCCTTGTCAGTAGTAAGATACTATTTTGTTTGTTTGAGCAAACTAATATTTTGATTGAAATCAAATACTTTCCTAATGCAAATAAATATTTTTTGAAACGTGTTCCTCAGTGTTAAGTAATTCTTTTACTCGATAAAAATAAATATTTATTTATTGTCAACAAAATCTTTTGTTTTAAGTAAATATTTGTTTTGTTTTTGATTATCAATCTAGTGAAATATTTTCTTTAATTAAGTAAATATTTATTTACCACAAAAAGATGAAGATCTAAATTTCAATAAATATTCTTTTAAAAGTGGCTTTTGTTTCAAAAAATGCAATTTCTTAACTTTAATAAATAATTCATTATAATTAACAAAATACTTAGTTGTCTTCAAATAAGCTACATTTCATTTTAATAAATGTCATTTAAGTAAATACAGTATTTCAACTTAAGTATACAGTTTGTTCATTTCAGAACAATTTATTTGCATTAAAAATATGATGCATCCCAATCAAGTACACTGATTTCTAACAAATATATTTATTTGACTTAAATGTTTTTCTCAGTGTATGCCTCTACAAATGTGCAAAGTTTCAAGGAAATCGGGTTTGGGTACTTTTCTGTACTACATAAATACGTTCATTATTGTTTTAATTTTATATATTTTTTGTACTTATTTTTATATTTAATAATTATATATATTTTTTATATATGTGACGTCCCCACGAGCGCCACGACTTCTTCGTCTTCCTCTTCCTCCTTTTCCTTCTCTTCCTCTGCTTCCTCCGCTTCCTCCGCTTCCTCCTCTACCTCCTCTTTCACCGGCGTACGGAATACCCCGTTGTCGGTACCAGCGGCTCCGACTCCGGCCAGTACCTTTTCTTTTTTCTATAATAAAATATAATAGTACAATGGTATAGTATAATTTTTAATACCAAAGTAACAATTATTGTATTTATTAATTAACGATATTGTTATATAAAATAACTTACTGTTTATTTCTGGCTGCACCTCTTGCACTTCTGGCTGTTCTTGTTGTTGTTGCTCCAGCTGTTGAATTTGCAGCTGCACCAGTTGCTGCTGCAGCTGCAACTGACGCTCTTCATATGTGCGCAGCCGCTGCTGCTGCTCCTGCAACATTTGTTGTTGTTGTTGTTGCTGCTCCAGCTGTTGTTGTTGCTGCTCCAGTTGTTGTTGTTGCTGCTGTATGATTATTTGCATCATTTCTTGCAATGCGTTTTTTGTGTAAAAACAAAAGAAATATAATTCGGGAATCAGTATATACTGTGACATAGTATCCGCGTCGCTCTTCCCTTGCTACAAAAATTAAAATTTTTGCGGGAGCCCGGGAAAGCGAACTGAGAAACAAGCGCCAAAATCCTTCAGGGCTTGCATGCGATAGAATAAATTTTATTTTTACTCTTTTTTGTATGTAAGTTCGGCGCCTCATCGTCTCGAGAATCATCGTGGGACTTTTCGACGGCGTCAACCTGCTGTACATGAGAGGGAGAGAGAGAGAAGAACGGAAAAGCAAAGTCTCATTACGGTCACACCGAGGGGAAGAGTAGGTTGCTGTATGACGAGGCCACGTCGGGACCTCTCCGCTTTCTATGACTTCACGACGGCCAGCGAGGTAGCCGAGCAGAACGGGCGGAACGGCGAAACGGACCGTCAACAAATCGCCTCCAGCCGATAACTTCAGCGCTATTTCAATCCTGCAATTCCATCGCTTTGTTTGCTAAGCTGCTTGTCAGGAGAAAATATCCCGCGTTTTTGATTGCGCCACTGCATGTAAACGCACAAGATCCGGCAAGAGTTCGAGATTCGCGGCCCGCTGATCCTGTCACCTAGAGCGAACCTGCGAGCCGCGCTGTGTACCCCGCGGCATAATTGGCCCGCGCGACCTACCCCACGCAACCTCAGCGCTATCCGGGGTATCGACCAGTGATGATAAATTGGGCCGGTTAGCACCAAGAGCACCAAAGTGATGGGGGCACGCACACAAGCAAGAACCGCCGTCCGTCTGCGTGACGTCACGCTCGGCTGTTTGGCTCGTGGAAGAACGCAGAAAATACTATGTTCTGCCTCGTTCCACCAAGCTCCTTATGCGAGCAATCCACTGAGATTAGAAAGCAACGTTTCACGTTGCGCGCTTGCAGCGTATGACAGCGCAAAATACTTTTCCAAAATTGTAAGTTTTGGAAAAAGTACATAATATTATTGATAAGGATGAGTTAAACATCTCAAGATGCATTTATTATAATATTTTTATTAATTCTTAATATAAGTTAACTGTGCTAATATTTAAAAGTTTTTAGAATATTGAGAAACATGTAATATATATATATATATATATATATATATATATATAAACTATATTATTACTATTAATAATTGTTCTATATTTTTAATTTGTAAATCACGAAAAGAATCTACATTTTACAGATGCATAATTCTAAAGTATTTAATTCATATCATATGAATATAATGTATTAATTAATTGAATTTTGTATAATATGAATTAAATATTTTGAAATTATATGTCTGAAAAATGTAGATTCTTGTCATAATTTATACAACAAAAATATATAAAAAAAACACTAATAACTGTCAATATTCAAAAAACTTTTGAATTCTTTCAGTTAACTCATATGTAATAATTCCTAAACAAATATAATGCCTCTTAAAATGTTTTACTATCATATTACGCACTTTTTCCAAGACTGTAAATCTGGAAAAAGAAATTAATATATAAATATTGTACGTCTTTTAAATAAAAATTGTGTGTAAAGAGTGACTTTGTTTAGACATAAGTTAAATAAAAACATTGAAGTTTAATGTTCAATGATATTTAATATAGGCTTTTAATTTCTTTCTTTACAAATTATCCAATATATAGGTATTCTTATATTAGATCATAACGTCGATTGGCAGCAAAACTAAAAGCTTCGATGTGTTTACTGTAGACACGTGGACGCGCGACGTTCTACGTTTTTCGCTCGTTTCATATGTACATCGAGATTTCCATGTTGACATCGCAATTTGTGAAATCAATTGATGACAATGTAATTTTTTGAAATACATGAAATGTTATGCAGTTTCTTATAGAAAATGAACCTAAAATATTAAATAACCTTTGCTACAGAGATCTTTCATGTTATAATATTAAATAATTTTGCAACAATTATATAATACAAGTTTTATGCAATGATGATAAATAATATTATGAAGAAGGTAGTGGTCTTCCGCACAACCCATGAGGTGCCACTAATAGCGCGTTAGGTATTTTAACGTGGACCTTTGCCTGTAGCCCTATTCTACCACGTTTTATTTCGCATCTGTTAGGTTTGTAAATATGGATGTCGGATAAATAGAATGCCAGACATATTAAGATTTTACACATTACTTATTTGTAGATGTAAATGTCGGATATTTAGAATGCCAGATACTTTAAGATTGAAACATGTTTATTATTAAAAAATATGACTTTGACATAGAATGGCATACGAATTAAGGCGTAAACACATTTAGTGTTTATAGATGAAGATGTATGATATGCTACAATGCTAGACAAACTAAGAGTGTTATAGTATTAAAAATAATAATGGTCCATATTTATAGTATATACTGTGAGCGACTATATTTTTATATTTGCTACTCGTTTCGGGTAGTGTACGAGAGCGTCGCACACCTTCGGCACGTCCTTGGCTATATTTACAAAAATTTGACTAACGTGAAACCTGGGCGCCAGGCGTGAAACATCACACCGCACAAACACACGGCACAATATTACCAATTATCTCGGACGTGACGGCAATCTCTCGAAATACTAATTACTCGGCAGCTCAAAATGTAAAACGGAAAGGCGGGGTTCGGGAGGCGGCTTTAGGGCGTATGGGAGAAAGAAACTCAGCTCAGTAACGATAACGTGACAAATTAACAAAAAAAATAATATATTTAGACAATGAAAACACATATTGCGGCGTTTCGCCGGTTTACACGGGCGCTGATAGCGAGTTGGGATAGTCAGAGACGGTCGACAACATACGGCGGTACACGACGCTGATTAACGGCAATTTGCATAAGATATCAAAATAGCGACAAATCGTCCGCGTGCAAGATGCGACGTTGGTCGACTACGCTTCCCGCATCGTAGGTGAACGACGGCCTTCGATGACCGTAACGATAGAACAGGGTCTTAGCAAAAAGTATTATTTCTAGGCGGCAAGCCGCGGCACACGATGGTAACAAAAGCTTACACAGCCGCTGACGCGCTCGCAGATGTAATGACACTAGGCACGGAATGCGCCAAAAAATAAAAACGGCGGCTCGACTCAAGGCTGTCCACGGCAATGTACGCACGCACTCAATTACGGCAAAGTTGAACAAACACGGCACGATTAATCAAATATTACATTTCACGACAAAAACGTAACACCGACAAAAACAATTACACAAAAGACTGCGGCGACCGTAGAAAAAAGAGAGAGAGCGATCTTTACTCTAGGTCATCAGCACGAAAAAATATACAGTTCTCATCGCAGACCTGACATGTCACGATAACGCTTGTCACGATTACCTCCGTGTCGAAGCCGCGGCACTAAACGAACAAAATTCGAGTCACCGGAGCGGTAGATCGGTACATCAAAAGCAACACGCGACACGCAGTTGCGGGGGTGAGGAACTTAACGGCACTTATCGGCGTCGACAGCTAGCCTCGGATCTTACTCGGCAACTATGTCGTCTCTTCCACCGGATATCACGGTCTCGGGTCCTCCTTGAGTAACTGATGACCGACCCTTGCCTCCAAACGGCACTTTACCGCGGCAGAAAGACTTTTCAGGAGGTTTCCCCGGTGGTTCACGCCTCAGCAACGGTACGCCTAACAGTGATCGCTAAACGTTACCGCATAGATTTCCTTTTGTACGGCAGATCGCGCAGTATGTTAAGCAGCCAATCAGGTGACGCGCGCGTGGCGCGATGATCTATCGTCACACGCGTGGATCCGCGTTGTCCTTCCAAGGGCGACTGTAGAGCTGCGCCGGTCCCTCACCGCCCGATTCATGTAGACGATTCCGCAGCTTTCTACGGCTGATCCTCCACATCAGGTCGGCAGGTCGTACGCGCTTGTCGGATCTTAACAACGTCTTTAGTGTCCGGATGGCACCTTCTCCGACCGCCTCTTTCTGAGACAACCGGTCGCTTCCCGCCACTCTGCTCTCCACGTCGTACGCTCCTGCTTAGCTGTTTTCCCATCTTTGTTCTTGGTTAACGCCGATGCCTAAGATGTCTCTCTCTTGCCGCTAAAACAAAATACCACAGACACACAAAACGATACGCCGCCCTGCGGCTCACGTAACGCAATTAACATTAATATAAAACGGCCGTTACACAAAAATATGCGCGAAACATTTGCTTGCGCCCGTCGGCGCACGGTACTCAAAGTCGGTGCAGAGCGCACCGACAACGCAAAATCGGTGCATCTAAGTGCACCACGCAACAAAGATAGATTGCTCTCTCTAAATCGTGAGAGACGCGAGCCTACCGTCCTCCTCTCTGGCCGTGCTAATTACACTGTGACGGACGTCAAAAAGGCGTCACGTCACAATACATATTTAAATATATACATATTTATTACTTAAAAATGTGAATTTTTTACATATAGGATGCCAGAAAAATTGGTAATTTAAACATTAGTATTGCACATATTAAACGTAGAGGGACCAGCATTTTCAGTATCATCTGCAGCATATAATCTCAAATGACTTTTCTCTTTTTTAAGACATGCAGAGTACAAATTGATTGCTGACATTAGAGAGAAATGTTTTACATTAATGTTTATGTCTGTATAGCTGTTTCTCTTCTCGCTTTTAATGCTGATTTTATCACGCAAGTAGCATTGACAGTGACAGACGAAAGTTTATTTCGTGTTTTTTGTATTTACATCTGGCAAGAAAGAAAAGATTCTTTCTGAATCGGCATTTGAATTTGGCAGTGATCTAACGGCATTTAAAAAAGACTTTAAATTGGAATATTTTTGTGTACGTCGGAAAATGTGTTTCCACATGTCGTTAAAATTTAATGTTAAGAAATAATCTTTTTCTGCTTCTGTTAAACTCTGATGTAAAACAAACTATTCTTTTCTTAAATTATTGTCGTCAAACCGACCAAAGGTTTGGACAACAAAAGAAACGCCATTAAAAAAAGCTTCTCTATTACTTTGTTTTACAACGCCATTCAAAGAAGCTTCTCTATTACTTGCTAGTTTTACAAGTAATAAAGAAGTTTCTTTTAATGGCGTTTTTTGTACTTTTCTTTTTATGAATAAATTCCGGTTATTTTATGATCATGGTAGTATGTACTTTTTCCAAGACTTACAGTCTTGGAAAAGCATTTTGCGTTGTCATACGCTGCAAGCGCGCAACGTGAAACGTTGCTTTCTACTCTCAGTGTATTGCTCGCATAACGGGCTTGGTGGAACGAGGCAGAACATAGTATTTTCTGCGTTCTTCCACGAGCCAAACAGCCGAGCGTGACGTCACGCAGACGGACGGCGGTTTTTGCTTGTGTGCGTGCCCCCATCACTTTGGTGCTCTTGGTGCTAACCGGCCCAATTTATCATCACTGGTTCCGAGAGCTGTGGCGGGTTACCGGCAATCGCGCTTTTATTAGGTGGTGGAATTTATTTGTAGCGTTTTACAAGAGATAGCGTAGGTAGTACAGTATTTTGTTGTTACCTACAGTAATGTATTCATCGTGAAACAGCTGTCAGTGGACGTCAATTGCTTTACATAACTTGTTTTTGAATCGTAAATAATGACTTTATTATTTATTGAATATGTCTCAATTTGTGCCGAATAAAGTGTTTTTGCGAGAAGTTTTACTTTATTACTTTAATAGGAACAAAAGTGCTGCTGTAGCTCATCGTATTTTAGTGGAAGTGTATGGTGAACATGCTTTAGCTGAGCAAACGTGTCGGAAGTGGTTTGCACGTTTTAAAGTTGGCGATTTCGACTTGGATGACAAAGAGCGACATGGCCAGCCGAAAAATTTGAAGATAATGATTTGGAAGCATTGCTCAATGAAGACTCGTGTCAAATAAGGTGACTTATCAACGGTAGGAAAACGTTTTAAAAGTTTGGGCATGATCCAGAAGGAAGGACATTGGGTTCCATATAAAATGAAACCAAGAAACATTGAGAGGCGTTTTTTGACGTGTGAACTGCTGTTCCAACGGGAGAAAAGAAAAGGTTTTTTGCATCGAATTGTCACCGGTGATAAAAAAATGGATCCATTACGACAATCCGAAGCGTATCTTCTAGAGAACGTTGGTTTGTGATACCAGTCACAAATAATAACGTTGTTATCCAGAATGATCCTTAGATCTAAAAAATCTAGTCAGTTGTCTTCTTGCAATTTGTGTGTGAATTTGATTCTGTCATGTTGTGAGATGAAAGCATTGATTAAATAATTATCTTGCACTGCATTAAATAAATTATTTGCTACAATAAATATTCTTACTAATTTTCAATAAAATTATTTATTACTAAAAAATTGAATAGAGTTACAGTTCGGTGAATAAAAATAATTGGCTTAGTGATGATATTACCATTAACATCACCCCAGAAACATTCAACAAATCGGAACTTGATCTCAAAGTCAACAACAAATGGTTTATGAATCTTACAAATCTCCACATTCCCCCACAAGTCGTTGAACTTGTGCAATTAGGAGATAGATTCACTTTACCCATCAGACAAAATAAAAACAAAGTCATTCTAGAAACGATCAAAAACGTTAAAAATAACATCAAATACATGGATACTTTAACCAAAGCTAACATTCGTAATTACACTGTCACTTACTTAAATAACTTTATCAAACAAAAAATTGATCTTACTCCATTAGAAATCAGGTTATTAAATAAAGCTAATGAAACTAATAAATTTTTAAAAAATACCCCGGATATACTCTTCACTCGAGCAGATAAAGGTAACATTACAGTATGCATGTCTAAGGATGATTATATAAACCAAATGACTCTCTTGTTGAATTGTTATAGGTCTTATAGTATAATTAACAAAAATCCTATAAAGAAAATTGAAACTGAGCTCAACAACATTTTAACTAGATAGCCAAACAAAAGATTCATAGAACAACATACCAAAAGATTCTTGTATGATAGTGATGCACTGCTACCTAGAGCTTATGGTGTCTCAAAAATTCATAAAAAAGATGCGCCTCTTAGAATTATTGTGTCCACTATCAACAGTCCACTACATAAGATTAGTTGTTATTTACACAAAATACTATATGACAATATACCAACTTCTCCTTTCTATGTCAAAAACAGCTTTCATCTTTTTAACATATTATCAGGACTCAAATTAAAAAACAATTACATATTATGCTCGTTAGATTTGGTCTCATTATTTACAAATGTACCGATAGAATTAGCATTGCAGGCAGTTGAGAGTAGGTGGAGATACTTAAAATTTAACACCACAAAATTAATTACGATGAATTCATACTAGCATTAAGATTTATTTTGTCATCCACGTATTTCACGTTTAATAAAATAATCTACAAACAAACTTTTGGCACTCCGATGGGATTTCCGTTGTCACCAATTATAGCCGACATTGCTCTACAAGAGTTAGAGATGAAGGCTCTTAGCACTTTGCAGTTTAATATCCCATTCTATTTCAGATATGTGGATGATATTGCTATGGTAATTTCTGATGACAAAATTAATGAGGTGCTGGGAGCTTTTAACTCAATAAACCAAAGACTTCAATTCACACATGAATTACAAATAATCATCTTAGTTTCCTTGATTTGGATACTGTCCTAAAAAACAACATCATAGTTTGCGATTAATATCGCAAACCGACTTTCTCAGGCAGATATCTTCATTTCTTATCACAGAATTCCATTTGCTACAAAATAGGCACTATATACACTTTGGTAGACAGAGCAATACTTTTAGCACAACCAACATTTCATCAGAAAAAGCTATTGGCTATTATTCAAATTTTAATTGATAACGAATATCCCATGGATCTTATTTTTAGAATCATCAACAAAAGACTAAAGTTTCTCTTTTTAACTAAGCTTAACAAAAACTTTAATAATACTAATCAGAAAATAAATCCTCCTGAAACCAAATATTTCGTCATTCCACACATTCCAACTCTATTAAGCAATAAGTTTAACCCTCTCAAAATGACTCCTAACACCAGAATCTCCTATAATAATTTAAACCAGCTCAAACAATTCATCAACTCGCACAAAGATCCCTTAGACAACATGCAACAAAAAAAGTAGTTTACAAAATACAATGCGAAACATGCGAGAACAATTATGTAGGCCAAACGGGAAGACAACTGATCACTAGGANCAAAGAACACAAAATCTATGTAAAAACACTAAATAAAAATTCAGCTATAGCAGAACATAAAATAGATACAGAACATAATTTTAATTGGAACACTATAAAGATATTAAATAGTGAGCCAAATTACATTAAAAGACTAACGTCAGAAATGGTGCATATTAAATTACAAAAACATAGTTTAAACAGGATGCAAGACACCGAACATTTAGACGACTCGTATTTACCGCTATTAACAGAAATAGCTCAATAACGTATCGATACAAGTTTGATGTAAACTCGCCTTTGGCCATATGACACAACAAAATTTAACTTTTATATCAGTACGACAGTTACCGTTGACTAGTCAACATCGCTACACACATGTCAACCATATGAATGTAAAGGTTAGTGGTCAAAGGTAAGTCTTTAACAACAGTCATTGTTTATTTTAAATTTAGTGACAAATTGTATAAATTCCTGAATGTGACACTATTTTTTTTTTTTTTTATTTCTTATGTATTTCTAAACACTGAGGAAGACTTAAATTAAAGTCGAAACGTTTGTTCAAACACACAAAATAAATTTATTATTTAATTGCTTCAAAATCC
>NW_018022428.1:19107-20731 GCF_002006095.1 Pseudomyrmex gracilis
GAACGCTTGAATGTAAATAATCACGAAGATGTAAATAAAGCCTGTAAGGACACAGATTAAGTCTTTGACTTATCGCAAATTGTGTAGTCAGAGTTAGTTTGCCTTTTAAATATGGAGAGATACACAACCGCGGAGAAAATCGAAATAATTTTGCTTTACGGTAAATGTGGTCAAAATTTGGATTGGACCATTAATTTGTATGCAACACAATTCTTTGAAGCAAATAAGTTTTCTTTGCGTGCTACAATTCATCGCGTTGTCACTCAATTTTTGAACAATGAAAATGTCCATCCAAAAAAGAGAAAACGTAAGAATTCTGTAACAAATTCGGATAACAAAATAATGGTATTAGCTGCAATCGTTCAAGACCCACATTAGTCCACGTACTATTTCTCGGACCAGTAGAATTTCACGAAGAAGTGTTCTCAGAATACTCAACCGGCATAAATTTTATTTATACCGTATATCTCTACATCAAGATCTGCATGGAAACGATTTCGTAAACCGCGTGAGGNTCTGTGAATAGGCATTAGAAAAATTCCGAATAAACAACGATTTTTTTATGAGTGTACTGTTCAGTGACGAATCTTCATTTACGAATCACGGACAAGTGAATAAGCACAATTTACACTACTGGGCAGTAGACAATCCACATTGGTTACGTGAAATGGAGCATCAGCGGCCGTGGGCTATTAATGTCTGGTGTGGCATAGTAGGCAAAAAATTAATTGGTCCGTATTTCATTGATGGTACGTTAAACGGAGAAAAGTACCAAGACTTCTTAACTGAACAGTTGCCACTTCTTTTTGAAGAATTACTATTGTCAGAAAGAATGACCTTATGGTACCAACATGATGGTTGCCCAGCACACCATTTACTAATATCACGGGAAATTTTAAGTCGCAAATTTAATAGTCATTGGATAGAACGAGGTGGTCCTGTAAATTGTCCTGCTCGATCACCGGACCTTACAGCTCCAGATTTTTTTTTATGGGGTTATCTAAAGAAAATCGTATATCGCGACGTACCAACGACTCGGGATGATATGATCAACCGAATAAGAAACGCATGCAGACAGATCGATGAAGACTTGTTGTTACGCGTCTGCCGATCATTTCTCGGACAAATACAAAGATGCATCGAAGCTGAAGGCCATCATTTCGAACATTTATTGAAATAACACATTAATCGTGAGAACTACATTTTCTTCTAATATTATAATTTTTTAAATACTTTATAATTTATAATTTGTTTATTTCTATGTTTATTTACTGTTCCAGTATTTGCAAGAAATTTCGGAACGTTGTATCTGCTCGAAAAGCTTATATCAAATCGTTATTTCGACGCAATGATCAAAGGACATTTTGCTACATATTTCGCAAAATATGTATCACAGAAAAAAACGTTTCANACAAAAGTTACTTACTTTTTGGCGAGGGTTGANGATCTGTTAAGAAAACTGTAGGTTCCTATTTAAAAAAAATGAAGTTTACCTTTAAATNACCTTGAAAGCGTTCACGAACTTAAAAAACGTTAATGCAGTACTCTTTCCTCCTCAAAATATAACAACTTTTGTCTGAAACAGTTTTTCATAAAATACTTTGTTTTTGAAATATTCGGTTGT
>NW_018022428.1:21363-22209 GCF_002006095.1 Pseudomyrmex gracilis
GGAATGGCTCTGGTTCACTCGCCGCGGAGAACGCGTAACCAGACTGCGACTGGAGCGGGCGAGGCGCCGGCGGCATCAGCGACGGCGGCAGAAGGAGAGACTTTGCGTGCGATCTTGAAGGAGCTGGAGCGACTCCAAGGGAGGAGCGGCGACAAGAGAAGGAGGAGATGCGTCGTCTGCAGGCACGCGTTCGGCAGGAAACATCAGGCGAGTTGTCTTCTAGTTTGTTGCCCGGTCGGGCGGGCGAATTAGTTAAAATGAAAATTAAGCCCGACGTGTTTGATGGGAGCGTGCCGTGGCGTGAATTTTTTGTGCAATTCGAGCTGGTTGCTCGTGCGAACGGNTGGGACGACGCNGCAAAAGCCACGGTTCTCGCCACTAGTTTGAGAGGGGGAGCGCGCTCGATTCTGGAAGGATTAGAAGAAAATTTTAGTTTTCAAGAGATTTGCGCAAAATTGGAATTGCGGTACGGAGAGCGTGGAATTCAAAATTATTATATGCAATTTACGAGTCGGAAACAGAAGAGCGAGGAAGATTTTGCTGCACTTGGGGCAGATTTGGAGCGATTGGCCCGTCTTNCTTACCCGGAATGCTCCTACAAAGTCTGGGACAAAATTGCTTGTGCGCAATTTATCGTTGCGCTCTCTGACAGATTTNTGAAGCGGACGCTTCAATTAGAAAATGTATNTTNGTTACGAGTCGCGGTTGAGCGGGCNAGGGCAGTAAAAGTTATTCAGGAAGGTAGCTCTGAAGGGGGAGGAAATAAGGGGCGAGACGGGAAGGATTTTAAACGGTCTTCTTATGGAAATTGAAAAAGAGGAAAGGCCGAAGACAGGCGTGAGGAGG
>NW_018022429.1:0-13181 GCF_002006095.1 Pseudomyrmex gracilis
GTAAACAGAAGACGTTGGTTTGACATTCAATTTATAAGTATATTTATCACAAATATTATTAGAAACATTATTTTTGGAATCATTATTAGCACATGAAACCCCATGTTCAACAATATAAGAAATAGGTCTTATTTTTTTGATGACAGTGCGTATTTTTTTATTACTTAACTAATCAATTTTTTTGGTAACGTGTAAAAATAATTGTTAAATTTATATATTGTTGGTTTATTTTGTTATATTTGTTTTTTATACATTATATTTATACTGTTTTTCTGTATGTATTAAAAAAGCACAGTATTTGGCAAAGTGCTTTACTAGAAATAAATAAATTTTTTGTTGTGATACAAGGTTTAATAAATTATGAAAACTAATTTCACATGGTTTTTGCGCTTATTTCATATCCTTCATATTTGATAATCAATAGTATAAAGTAATAAAACTAATTAAAAGTAAGTATTATTTCATGTAATATTAATAATTCCAGCAACAATGTTCTCTTCATAATTTCTTTATGTACTTTATATTTATATATAAATTAATATAATAATATTTCAATTTTTATTTTCATTTTTGTTTAAGTAGTACGGAGAACGAGAAAGAAAGAGAAAGAGAGAGTGAGAGAGAAAAAAAGACACGCGACGCGCGAGACAGAACGAGCAAGCCAGGCATGATTCTCGCGGCTCGCAACATTAGCTATACCTCAAGATAGAAAGAGAGCGGTTCTATATGTCTGTTCTTTTCTACCGCCTGAAGCTGACCGAAGCTCCGAGCGCACACGTACGCGGCTGCTCGCCTGTGTGCGTATCCCCTCCACGCGCTGCAACATGCTGTAAACGTATCCGAACTGGCATCCCTGCTTACAGCATGCTAAAGCGGTGGAGGGTATGCGCACAACAGCAGCGAGTTTATGCAATTAGAACTCGCTGCTGTTGCTCGCATCCCCTCAACCGCTTTAGCATGCTGTAGGGAAGCCAAAACTGTGAACACTGCGCTCAGTGTGTCCAGGTTCAGTCATGCGCGCGCAAGCAATACACGTAACGTATTGTTGTGCGTTTGTACACGCTTGCTATATTTATTAGGTAAACAGGAAACACATTTTTGGTAAGTTGATTTGTAATTTCAGGTTTATCTAATAATATATAATAGGTTATATAATAGGTATGAAATAATTTTATTTGTAAAGTGTAACTACATTCTCAACAAAGCTTTATTTGTATGATTCACGTTACTTTTACTTTACATTTCTACGATTTTGAGCTTTAAATTATTCTTACAGACATTAAATTCAGATCTCACAATGTTGAAAAGAAAATGTTTATTTTCAAACAATTTAAAACAACAATACAAAATGTTTAAACCGGGGAAAGAATCGTGGGAAGCAAGATGCGAAGTATGTGATCAAGTCATTTCCATAGCTAATAAGGGAAAACCTGACTTAGAAAAGCATTTACAGACTGAAAAACATAAGAAAAAAGTCAAAACAGTTTCAACGTCGAAAATGGATAGGTTTTTAGAAATTAATATCAACAAGAGCCATCATTGTTCAAGCTACAAAGGCTACCTTACCCAAATAGCACATGGACATCCTCTGAAAATTCAAAGGACATTATATACGGACGAAACAGATATCCTGTGGATATCCTATTTTAATCCCAGGATCTCCTTTAAATATCCTGAGGAAGAGCAAATGAGCGCTCTTTT
Organism: Pseudomyrmex gracilis; assembly: GCF_002006095.1. NCBI lineage: Eukaryota > Metazoa > Arthropoda > Insecta > Hymenoptera > Formicidae > Pseudomyrmex > Pseudomyrmex gracilis. The sequence goes on from NW_018022429.1 coordinate 1,702, forward strand.
TAGTCCCTGAATTATCCTTAGGCTATTATGTGGGACGTTCCAAGGATTCTTACAGGATATGTGTAACATAGGACATCCTGTCCGACAGGATGTCCTACACATATCCTGTAAGAACTTTTACAGAATACACAGAGAGAACGGTTTCTTTAGATTTAATAAATTGTGTTAAATCCAAACAAATTATTTTATTAGAATAGTCCAAACAACCTTGATTTTGAACTAAACATTCCAATTGTTTGAATTTCAAACAAAGTATTTTGTTAAGTTAAATAAAACTTCAATAAAAAAATTTTTTCGCGGCTTGCGCCCTCACAAAACTTCGAGATTTTACTCGAAGTAATTTTTGGAGGCTCGATTCAGCTTGCCAATCAACCGATGAACTCCATTAAAAGAGACTAGACCTGAAAAAATCCTAAGGTGATAGCGAGATTCGAACTCAAGACGCCTCCGTCATATTCGCAGCCCGTGTACTCAGTCCGCAAGACTACTTTCCTTACTAAAATGTGATTATTTTTATCTATTTATTCTCTCTCTCTCTCAAGCTATCCTACATTTCATTTATTATTTATTTAAATTATTATTTTATTAAAAATACTGTAGTGCAATGTATCTGCAACAATAGATAAAAATATTTCTCTTATTATTATTAATTATTTATTATTCGTATAATTTAAAATACATTTTTACAACGCGAAATGTTTTGTCTCAAACAACGCTATATTTAAATCAAATATATTCTATGTTATATTTATGTTACAAAATGATTTTGTTCGTTAAATAATGCTTATTAAAACTAAATAAAATATTATTTCGTTGGAATAAATTATTTCGAACATTTGTATTGTTTCGTCAAATAATTTAATTTATTTTAACGTAACAATATAATTTTCATTCAACAAAATTGTTGTTTGGTATAAAATGATGTTGTTTGAATGCACTAAATATGAGATCTTATATAGAAAAGCAATAAAATTATTCTTAAAAACTGATATAAAATCTGTCAAATAAATATATAATAAAGTTTAACAGATCTCGATTGTTTATGTTCAAAAAACGTCCAGAGAACGATAGAATATCTTTTTAAAAATCAACATCTAATATAGATAATAGACAGGGACTTCCGTTTCCGGCAGCGAATTAGCGAACAATTGTGGATAGCATAGAGTGTGATTTTGGTTTTTTGTGTCAAAGTTGGCCAGTGGTTGGAGTGTGTGTTGTGTGTGAGTGAGTAAGAGAGTGGTTGGAAGGAGTGGGTATATAAGTGGAGGTGAGCGTAGCGGGGGGAGGGTGTTAAGGAAGGTTAAAGGGTGGCAGGGAGCTGGGAGGTTAGGTTGAAAAAGGGAAGGAAAGTTGTGAGTAAAAGGTGCAGAAAGTGCAGAAGGGGCAGAGAGTGTAGAGCCCTAGGGAATTCATGGGGACAACATTAAGGCAAAGAAAGCTTAAGCCTTAGGGTGGGTAGCGAAAAGAAAGAATGGCAGAAGGAAGCGGAAAAGGGATAGAGAAGAAAGTGAAAGAAATAGAAGGGTGGAGGAGAGGGAAGTCGGAAAGTGAGAGTTCACCACTGGATATGTGGGTGAAGAGGAAAAGGGATGGTGAGAAGGGAAAAGAGAGCGAGGGGGAATGGTTGTTCGCAAAGAGCAGGAAGACGGCGAGGTCGCCGAGTGGAAAAGAAAAAAGAGGAAAGGAGAGAAATATGGGAGGAGAGGGGAAGAAAGGAAAAAATGGGATATGGGAGGAGTTAATGAAGACAAGAAAGGAGATGCGGGTGTATATGGAGAAGGTGAAAAGTATGGAGAGGGAGTTGGAGGATTGGAAGAGGAGGGAAGAAATATTAAAAATGGAGGGGGAGAAGATAAAAAAAAAATGAGAGAGCTGGAGAAAAGGTTGGAAGAAAAAGAGGGTAGAGAGGAAAGAAAAAAGGAGGAGAAAAGAGAAATAGAGGTAGGGAACAAATGGGAAGGAAGATTGAGAATGTTAGAAAAGAATATAAAAAAAAGAGAAAGAAAAGAGAAGGAGGAGGAATGTTATAATAAAAGGAGTTCCAAGGGAAGAAGGTGACTGGAGATGGGGAGTGGAAAAGCTTTTGAAAAAGATAGGAGCGGAAGTGAAGATAGGCGAAATGAGAAAGATAACCACAGGAAGGGAGGATAAAAGAGAAATGGTGTGGTTAAGGCTGGAGAAGGAGGAGGACAAGAAGCAAGTGTGGGATAAGAAGAAGAGAGTAAAGGGAAGAAAAGTGTGGATTAAGGAGGATTTATCGTAGAAAGAGAGAGAGGTAAGAAGGAAATTAGGAGTAATTGCGGCGGGGGAGAGGAGAAAAGGGAAAAATGTCTGGGTGAAGGACAATAAGATAAAGATGGAGGGGGTTTGGTGGAAATGGGACAAGGAGAACAAGGGATTGGTTAAAATAGTAAGGAGAACGGAGCAGCGAGAGAAGGGGAAGGAAGCGGGGAAAGGATTGGTTGGGGAGAAAGGGAGATATGGATAAAATGTCAGGGTAGAAGGGAGAAAAAAGGAATGAAAGTAAGGAGGAAGAAAGGAAAGATGAGAATGTGAGGGTGGTGTTTTGGAATGTGACTGGGCTTAAGGGGAAAAATAAAAGTTTTTGGAGTAAGTTGAAGAGTTGGGATGTGATGATTCTGACGGAAACTTGAGTGGACAAAAAAGGGTGGGCGGGGATTGCTGGGAAACTACCAAAAAATTTTAGTTGGGAGGTACAATGGGCGGACAGAAAAAATGAGAAAATTAAAGCTATAAAGGGAATGTTGCTGGGAGTAAAGAAGGGGCTGGAGGCAAGAAAGGAGAAGGAATGGGAAGAAAGGGATGGGATAATGGTGAGAAGGGTGAGGATAGGGAAAGAGTGGTGGAGGATTGTGGGGGTGTATATAAACGGGGAGATAGAGGAAAAATTAGAGGAGTTAAGAGAGTGAATGGAGGGGAAGAATGAAAAAGTGAGGACAATAGTGGGGGGGGTTTTAACGCGAGGACAATGGAAAAAGGTGGAAAAATGAGGGGAGAGGAAGAGGAAGAAGAGGAAGGGAGTAAAAGGTCGGAGGATAAGAAAGTAAACGCGGAGGGAAGATTATTGTTGGAGAGGATTGAGGAACTGGGCTGGGTAATATGGAACAAAGACACAAAAAGAGACGAAGAGGGGGAATGGACCTACACGAGTGGAAGAGGGGAGTCAGTGATTGACTATGTGCTAGGGGAAGTAAGCACGAAAGAATATATGGAGAAAATGGGAATAGGGGATCAAGTGGATTCGGATCATTATCCGGTGGTGATCTGGATTAGAAGTGAAAAAGGGGGAGGACTGAAAGCAGAGAAAGGGACAGAAAGAAGGATGGAATAAAAAGGATAATATGGACGAAGGAAGGAAAAAGAAAATGGAGGAGATGCAGAAAGAGATGAGCGATGAGAAAAGGGGAGTTGAAGAGGAATGGAAGAGCATGAAAAAGAGAATAAAAACTGTGTTAGGAGAAAAGGAGGTAAGGAAAGTAGGGAGTGGAAGAAGGAGATGGTGGGATGAAAAATGTAAGGAGGAAAAGAAGAATGTAAGAAAGGAGTTAAGAAGATGGAGGGAAAGAGGAGGATGTAAGGAGGAGTATAAGAAAAAAAAAGAGTATAAGGCGTTATGTAATAGGAAAAGGGAGAAAAAAACAGAGCTTGGGAGGTGGTGGTGAAAAAAGCAAAAACGATGGGGCAGGTGTGAGAAGTGGTGAATAGGGAAAAAAGACGGAGGAGAGGAGGGGGTAGTGGGATTGAGATAGGAGAGTGAGAGGATTATTTCAAGAAGCAGTTGAAAAGGATAGATTGGAAAGTGGTGAGAGGGGAAAAGGAAAAGAGGGAGGAAGGAGAGGAGGGTATAGGAAGGGAAAAAATTACAAGGGCGATTGGAAAATTGAGGGTAGGGAAGGCACCAGGAGAGGATGCTATATCAGCAGAGGTGTGAAAGTTTGGAGGAAGAAATATGCAGGAATGGGTGTGGAATTCATGTGTAAGAGGATTTGGGCAGGAGAGGGGTGGATCGATGAGTGAAATGAGGGGATAGTGGTGCTAGTGCTGAAAAAAGAAGAGGGAAATAAGGTAGAGGAGTATAGGAGAGTGACATTGGCCGGGTCATTGTATAAAGTATATGCGCAGGTGTTAGCAGAAAGATTAAGGGAGGAGATGGAGGGAAAGAATTTAGTTCCGGAGAGTCAGGCGGGGTTCAGGAGAAGAAGGGATACAATGGATAACATTTATGTGATAAATTATCTGGTTAGCAGAAATTTAAGTAGGAAAAGGGGTAAGTTGATTGCGTTATTTATAGATTTGAGGGCGGCTTTTGACACGGTCAATAGGAAGACTTTACTAAGACCGATGAGGGAGAGAGGGGTGAGAGAAGGATTAGTGGGAAGGTGTGGAGACTTATATAAAGAGACAAGGAATAGGATGGCGGCAAGGGAGGAGGTGGGGAATAAATTTTGGACAGGTAGAGGAGTGAGGCATGGATGCCCGCTGAGCCCGTACCTGTTCAATTTGTTGACGGCGGATATGGAGGACTATTTGGGTAGGAACGGATGGGGTGGGGTGAAGGTAGGGGGAAAAAGGGTTTATGTATTGGCGTATGCGGATGATTTGGTGCTGTTAGCAGAAGAGGAGGAAGGGATGAAGGGAATGATGAGGGATGGAAAAATATCTGGCGGGAAAGGGTTTGGAAGTCAACGTCAATAAATCAAAAGTGATGAGGTTTAGGAGGGGAGGGGGAAGGAAAAAAAAGCTGGAATGGTGGTAAAAGGAGGAGAGATTGGAGGAGGTGAAGGAATTAAAATATTTAGGTTATGTGTTTCAGAGGAAAGGGGGGAGAGAGACGCAGATAAAAAAGAGGATGAGAAAAGGGGCGGCTATTATGAGTCAGGTGTAGGGGATTGGGAAGAAAAGGGGATTTGGGTAGAAGGTTATGGTTGTTCGACGTATTGGTTTGGTCGGTGGTTGGGTATGGGATGGAGATATGGGGATGGAGAAAATGGGATAGCTTGGAGAAGTTACAAAATAGATATATAAGGTGGTTATTGGGAGTAGATCGGAGGACTCTGGGGTATATTGTAAGGGAAGAAGTGCGGAGGGATTTATTAAGGAGAAGAGCGGGGCAAAGGGCCTGGAGATTTGATGAAAGGTTGGAAAGAGGAGAAGGTAACGAAATAGCAAGGCTATGTTTAAAGGAGATTAGGGGTAGAGAGGGGGGCAGGGAGGGGTTGTCTGAGTGGGAGGACAGGATAAAATATTATGAGGAGAGAGGAGTAAGGATAGCGGAAATGGGGGAAAGTAGAGAGGCAGGAGAATGGAGAGTTCAGCTGTTGATAGAGAAGGAGAGGCGGATATAGAGTGAGGAGAGATGGAAAAGAATTGAAAGTTCGAGATATATATACAATAAATGGTACGGGAGGATTAAGAAGGAAGGAGTGCCGGGGTATTTAAAAAGAGGTAGGGAGAAAGCAGATGTCAGAGGGTGGCTAGGTTTAGGATGGGAAACAAGATGAAAGAAGGTAGATACTGGGAAGGGGAGAAAGAAAGGGTGTGTAGAATGTGTGGATTAGTGGAGAAGGGTTGAAGACATGTGTGGGAGGATTGTGAAGTATGGGGGGCAGAAGGGAACTGGGAGGATACGATTGAAGTGGTGCTGGGGGAGGAGGGGGAGGGTGAAGGATGGTTAAGGAGGTTGGAGGAATATAGGGGAACGGAAAAGGATGTAGGTCAGGGGGAAGGAGAAGAGTGATTAGGAAGGAAGGAATGTAAGTTGAGTGAGTGGGAGTTGAGTGAATGGATGTGTGGAAAGAATTGTGTAATTGTATGGATGAGAGTGAAGAATGTATGGGAACCAATGGCGGAGTAGCTGGATAGAGTTGATTGCCAGAAAGGGAGGTCTACATTGCGTAGAGTAAGGTAAAGCGAGTGCGTGTGTGTGTATATAAGTTCTATAGTTTTTAAGTTAGGTGTAAAGTTAGTTGTAAGAGTAGATGTAAGAGTAAATGTAAGTTTTTTTTTTTTTTGTGTAAGTTAGCTGTAAGAGTAGATGTAAGTTTTTTTGTGTAAGGTATTGTACCCTTAAGAGGAATCAATAAACATTATCTATCTATCTATCTATAGATAGATAATAAACAAAGTAGATATCCTTTAAACATCCAGTGATTATCCAGAGGACATTTATAGTTGTTATACTATAAAAATTCTAAATTACATTAAATTTTCTATATAATTAAAAAGTATCATAGTATGCATAGTAAATTTTCATAAAATATATTTATAATGATATCTGTAAATGTCCTGAGCCGTCTTGGATATTGTTAGGATAAGCCTAAGAACGTCTTGTGCTATATGGGTAGTATATCATACCATCCGACATTATCATTCTTTTAATTCATTAGATTGTACAACTCTACTTTGTAAGTTTATCTACTCGGATTCACAAATTGCCAAAGATGTCTCTTGTTGCCGCACAAAAGCCGAAGTTATGTTAAAAAATGTTTTAGGCCCTTATGCTCTTCAAACTGTTTTGAATGATGTGTGTAAAATTAGATACATAAGCGCAGCAACAGATGCCAGCAACCATGGTGCTATAAAAATGTTTCCTCTGTTAATTCAGTATTTTAATCCTGAAAAAGGGAGAATCCAAGTTTATTTACTAGCCATAAAGGCACAAGCTAATGAAACTTCGGATACAATATCGAGTTACGTCTATAATGTTTTAAATAAAAAAAAGTTGTTAGACAAAGTGGTTGCTTTTGCGGCTAATAATACAGCTACAAATTTTGGAGGTAAAGATCGAAATAGTGTCAACAACATTTAAAATAAATTAAAATCAATTACTAAATAACAATATTATCGGAGTTGGCTGTATTGCTCACATTTTCAGCACTTCAATACATCATTTCAATCCAAAAATTCACGTGTAAGATTTACATGTGAACACGTATATATATGTGTACAGACGGCGTCATTAATTCGAAGAATAGGCGCGGGGATCGGAGGGCAAGCGGGGCGGTTGCTCGTAGCGCCAACGGGCTAAATACTACGTCGTAGTTGTGGACACCCGATTGCTACTAGTTAGTTAATACGGCGCCCGTTGGCGCTACGAGCAACCGCCCTGCTTGCCCTCCGATCCCCGCGCCTATTCTTTGAATTAATGACGCCGTCTGTACATATATATACACGAATATTACCGCAAAAACATCCAGCGAATGGCTCTTATTGACCATATTTACATATACTCAATACATCACGCTATAGATTTGGTGCCCATTTCGTTAGAAAGTATAGTAATGCAACTCCATAATCACTTTGCTACTTTTACAGTATAAACAGAAGCTTTGAAAAATGTATGTGATCACTTAGACGTTCATTTTAAACAAATGCTTTATTATTCAAAAACGAGATGGTTGTCACTTTATTTTGCCATAGAAAGAATTCTGCAAATGTTCGAATCATTAAAGGCTTACTTTCAGTCTTTAACAAATGCACCCAGAACATTGCAAATGTTTTTTGAAGATGTACTAAACAAATGCTATTTATGGATTTCGCACTCATTCATGTCTATGTATCAAAGCAAACTAAACCACCCTGAAAAAAAGGATATTTCTGTTAATAAAGTGATGAAACAATGTAAAAACAAATAGTAAAAACTTTGAATGAAAGATTAAAACAAAACTTTTGTCCATTAAAAGTTCTCGGTACTTTACACAAACTGGAAAAGATCCAACAAAATTGTGTAAATAATTTCAAAGATAATATGGAGAATATGTACAAAACAGCAAGAGACTATATACAAAGCTGGACCTTTTATCTCAGCACGGAATGAAAACATTTTCAATGGATAACTTTAACCACAGATCCAACCTGGGAAGAAGTAGCAGATATTATCGAAAATTTGTCAAGGAAAAATGTAAAGTTAAGTGATAGTAAATGTTTCGATCAATTTCAAAACTTTAAGAATTTTATACAACAAAAAAAGAATGATTTTAAAAATCTATTGGCACATAAAAAAAGGTCTGCATACTTTAATTCTCTAAACAATGGAGAATATTATTTTGAATTATTAATATTGGCGGAATATTATTTTGCTATTCCAGGCCATAATGCAAACACCAAAAGAGTGTTCTCTTTGATAAACACTCAATGGTAAAAAAAAAACAGAATAAATTAGAAATAGATACAATAACGAAAATGTTTCTACAGTGCAATATGAAATTAACGTGTCAAGAGTTTCACAAAATGATATTTAAAGAAAATGACGTACTTGATAACGTAAGCTCAAGCACCAAGTACCTGAAGCCTATTAGCAATACAAATAAGACAGACCAAGACTGAGTTTAGTTGATTTGTTATTGAAGTGTTTTTATTTTTTTATTTTTTTAATGTAATGATTATGTCAAATGTTAAGTATCTATTATTTTAATGTAGATTTTTAATTTAGTTTAGTAAGTACTAAAGTTCACTATTATTATTTTATAAACAAAACTTGAATTTTGTTGTTTCTATTATAAAAAATTTGGTTTTAGTACAAAGTACTAAATTTTGAAATTTAAGTGTTTAGTTAAAAACAGACTATATTTATGTAATAATAAAAGAACAGAGGTACTTTAATTTTTTTATAATAATTACAGTCTGTAATTTACAGAACTTGTTTTTCTTTTTAATTTATATGTGTTATTGTGCCAAATGTCAATTTTCAGTTATGTGATAATAAGTCTATCCTATTTGAAACAAGCTGATGTCGTTTTATTTTTTAATACGTAGTATATATGTATATGCACTTAATATCAAACAAATAATAGATGCTGTTTTTTAATGTAAAAAAGTGCTGTCCGGCTTTTAGGATAAAATGTCCGGCTAAATTAACAACTGCGTTTGGCTTTTCTGATTTTTGATCTGGCAACTCTAAGCGTGTCTTACAATTAGAAAAAATAACAGGCGCTCCAGCATAATGAATTCTAGCTAACTACTTGGCTTTGTGTGTGATGGCATGTGCTGTGAATCGACAGCTTTTTCAAGCTAATCGAGCGTCAAGCCTCCCTTGCTCCCGCTTTGTTTCCCCGTTAACTACCAGACTTTTGCCTAGCTTGAGACAAAGTGTCTAGTCTGGAACATCCGGAATCTCCATTCTGTAAATTACGCGCGGAGAAAACTTTACCCTGACACGTGAGTACCGTGATGTGCCTGCATGGCTTGAATGCTTGTTACGCTTTTCTTCTATCATAGGGAGCTTTCCAGCTACGTACTAGGGATAAGCAAAAATCACTTGATTATTGGAACATCGACGCCTTTTTTATTATGAGATTGATTGTTCATCCGATGTTTTTATATTCGATTACTGGCTACATCAATAGTTTTTTGTACTTGATGTTACTAAAGTTTAATATTAAAAAAAACTAGAGTAACATAAGAGCTATTGTACGTGAAAAAATTGTAGTCGTAACTATAAGGACTATTGCACACGAAATGACAGCTTCATATGCATAGCGTAAAACTATATGGACCAATGAGCGTCTAGCATAAAGTCGCCATATTGATTTACATAAAAATATGCTAGATGCTCATTGGGTGCGTTTAGACAACTCAACAGTTGCACAACGGTTGAAAGATAATCACTCATGATTAGATCATACTTTTGGAATTGTATCAAGTTTTGAAGAATAGTCCTATCATAATTGATGATCTCTCAAAGGTTGAGTTTTCTGAACGTAACCATTGATCCAAATAGTTCTATGCACTGAACTATAGACCATACTGGAACGCTCATTCAATGTTAAGCAGCCGGTCACTCGAAAAATAGAGATAGGTATATTTGTCCCCATATCTATCCTTGTTTGAGCATTTCTGATTGGAGCTTTAAATATTTTTAGTTTGAGGTAGAATAGAGGGTAGTATAAGGGTAGAAAAAAAACAGGCTGGTGACAATTCTCTATCTCTATCGTCCCGGTTCTTCCCGTTTGAGTGAGCGTTCCAGTATAGTATATAGTTCAGTGGTTCTATGCTACGCATATGTACAGACGGCGTCATTAATTCGAAGAATAGGCGCGGGGATCGGAGGGCAAGCGGGGCGGTTGCTCGTAGCGCCAACGGGCGCCGTACTAACTAACTAGTAGCAATCGGGTGTCCACAACTAGACACCCGATTTTGGGACTAATGGGTATTTGGATCAACTGGACTTTTTATGTGATCCCCGCGCCTATTCTTTGAATTAATGTCGCCGTCTGTACATACAGTCGCGGTCACTGAATTGTTTTGTGGACGTGGAAGGCTAGGGGTAAGAGGAACGGTATTTCTTAGCAGTAAATACTGCCAACAGACGCCGTACTAACTGTAGCAGATCTCGATGAATTGACAAATTACGTTAGTGGATTAATTAATGTGACAAACGTGAATGATCAATTTTGCGAGATCGGCTACAGTTAGTTAGTACGGCGCTCGTTGACAGTACTTACTGCTAAGAAATACCGTCCCTCTTACCTCTAGCTCCTCGCGTCAACAAAACGATTCAGTGACCGCGACTATACTCTATGTCAGAGTGCAAGAATCTGTAAAGGCTATTGTACACAACGCGTCAGGAATTCGATGAGTAGGCGCGGGAATCGGAGGGCAAGCGGGCCGTACGATTTGTACGGTGCTTGTTGCCCTTGGCGAGCAACCGCCCCGCTTGCCCTCAGATCTTGCGCCTACTCTTCAAATTCCTGACGCGCTGTGTACATTATGCCAATCAGCTATTGGTCAATCATCTGATTTGATTAACGTGATTGGTCAATTCTATGAGACTTGTGCTCTGCGATCTGCATCTGCGTTTTATGTATGGCTTTCGGTGCCGCAGTCTGTCTGCAGACTTGTCAAAAGGTTAAATAATGGCTGCTTTCTTTTTAGGAGACACAGTCGACACAAGTCGACACAAAAGTCATTCTGTCTTCGTTCAGTATTCAGTGAAAAACAAAGACAGAATGACTCTTGTGTCGACTTATGTCGACTGTGGTCTAGTTTCCGCCGAAACTCTCAATTCGGTTCCAATCTAGATCAAATTTAGTGTTCCGTTTCTATTGAAAGTAGAATAGTTATCAATAGTTATCAATATCAATAGTTCTATAGTTAACCAATCACATTGGTCAAATCAGTAAATCGGCCAACGTGATTAATCAATTCCGCAAGATTTGCTACTTGCGACCAGGGACTTATACCGGTATGCAAAATACCGGTATTTTACCGGTATTTTTGGGTAATGGTATGAAAACCCTTATGCAAACCGAAATGCAGATATACCGGTATGACGTCATACCGGTATACAATATACCGGTATATTTACCCATATTTACCTATATTTACCGATAATTTTCTCGTGATTTTTTAAAAGTAATATCATAAAACTATAAGTGTTGTCATTATGTTGATAACACTTTTTAATAATATAATGTTTATAAAAAACTGCCGCACAGAAACTTAATATTATTTAAATTATT
>NW_018022429.1:13921-15568 GCF_002006095.1 Pseudomyrmex gracilis
TATCGGTTTCGGTACTATAACGGTAACGGTAAGACTCAATTTCGGTACTATATCGGTTTCGGTATACAGTCTCTAGTATAATACCGGTATTGAAATCATACCGGTATTAAGTCCCTGCTTGCGACTCGTATCTGCGTCTTATGTAGATAGGTCTTAACACACTAATGCAATGTTGCGATATCTGATTGGTGCAGATATACAATTTGTAAAGGTGCAGATTACTGCTCAGTATTTTCAACTAACATTTAATGATTATTTTCAATTGTTAACACACATTCAGTTTTTACATTTCTTTAATACAAAACTTATGAAAATCATTGCATACATAAGTAGAAGTTGTAAATTACTTTTATTCTGACAGAACGTATTTATCTGCGGCTGCTATTCTATTAACCTGTGTTCTTGACTGGTCAATTTTGATCTTTAATGTTTAGTCCAATTGTAAGCATTAATAATTTAATATTAAACAATAAAAAATAATCGATTATTATCAATATTTTTCAGATATAATCAATTTTAAAAAATCGTTATTTTTTAAAATTGATTATTTGAAAGTCGATACTTTTTTTTAACATCGCCCATCCGTACTACGTACACAGGCGACACTGTGTAACACAATGTCCATTAGTGTAAAAAAGAGCATATCAGTGTGTCTCACTTACACTAGTGGACACTGTGTTGCACAGTGTCGCCTGTGTACGTAGGTGAAAAGTTCCTATAGTGTTGTCGCTAACCTAAGTCAAACTTGCATGCCTTATTTACGATCACTCCTGGGCGTGTTCCCGTATTTAGCACTTTAGATCGCGTCTTGAGGTGCGTTCTTATTTCGCGGCGGGGTGCGACTTCACTTTATTGCGACCTGGCGTACCACTCGGTGATCTATGACCTCTGCATGCTCTTGCTTGTGTATCATGGCTACTTTCCGTGTTCTATACGCGCTTTATCGAATGCTTTACGCGGGAATCAGAGAACCTGACTAGACTTTCGGCGATTTATAGTATTAGGTCATTGTAGCGTTTAAGTCGGCGCGTGTGTCCGTTCAATTTCTTAATTAATTTTGTTTATTTATTATTATTGTGATTAATGTGAATAAGCTTTCTTACTAATTTTATCTAATCTTTTTTAAAATTTGTCAACCGTATTATTTCGCTACTTTTTTTAATTCTTTCGGCCCAACTCTATTAATTTTAATTTTTCTTAGTTGTTTGTTAATCTTATTACTGCTTTTTCTTACTCCCTGCTATTTGGTAAATAATTTTTATATTTTAATAGTCGTAAAGAGCCGTTCGCTGGATGTTATGCGGAAAATATGTCTATATATATATGTGCGTGTACACACATATATATATATATATACTAGCGGNCCCGACAGACGTTGTCCTGTACACACGTTTTTAATTCGAAAATTTCAAACTTTTTTTAATAAGCTATAACAATCTGGACCGATTTAATGAAAATTATTAGTAAAAAGTTATTACAATCTTTATTGTCATTACATGTACACTTATCACAATTCGACCATTCAATAGCGTGTGAGTATGTGTATACTGTATTAGTGAAGTGAAATGTAGAAGCTGTGTTAAATAAAAAGATGTGTTTATTGCCACACTCCACAGATGGAATCTGTGGATCAAAAAATAGCAGCCA
>NW_018022429.1:16193-18045 GCF_002006095.1 Pseudomyrmex gracilis
GTGGACCAAATTGTGAATCTAAACCATTCTCAAATCCCCTTGAACACACACAAAAAATTTCATCAAAATCGGTCCAGTCGTTTAGGAAGAGTTCAGTGACATACACACGAACACAAGAAATATATATATTAAGATATAAACAAATTCACGTTTTCACGTGTTTTTTGAATTAAAATTTCAATTCATAAAATCATACAGGATACTATATTTGCATCTCATGTATGAAGGACTCCGTATACCCCCCAAACTAATTTTAAACTATTGCGAAAAACACTCCTCAGCCAGGAGTCGAACCTGGAATCTCCGGCTTCCCGGGCCGTCGCCTTTCCTGTTAGGCCACCGAGGCACTTGGAGTTTGTCTTGCAGTATTCTGTACATCTATTGAAGATGTTTCGTACTGTAATAACGCCTATTTCGACAGCGTGAAATAACAATTAGCGATTGACTAAGAATTAATCTCGGGCTCTGACGTCTTTTAAACGAATAATTAATATAAAATAGTCGTGAAGAGCCGTTCGTTGGATGTTATGCGGAAAATATGTTTATATATATATGTGCGTGTACACACATATACACGAATTCACGTTTTCACGTGTTTTTTGAATTGAAATTTTAATTCATAAAATCATACAGGATGCTATACTTGCATCTCATGTATGAAGGACCCTGTATACCCGCCGGAAAGCCGGAGATTCCAGGTTCGACTCCTGGCTGAGGAGTTTTTTTCGCAATATTTTAAAATTAGTTCGGTGGGTATACGGGGTCCTTCATACATGAGATGCAAGTATAGCATCCTGTATGATATTATGAATTGAAATTTCAATTAAAAAAACACGTGAAAACGTGAATTCGTTTATATGTGTGTACACGCACATACAGGGTGAGTCATCTGAATCTATCACCTTCAATAACTCGTTTGTATGGCCAGGAATCGAAAAAAGTTTCATATAAAAGTTGTAGGGTTTCGAGGGGGAACCAAAATGGCGTACCTTTCAACTTTTGATTTTGACCGAAAGTGGGTTACTTCAACCGGAAGTGGTTTTTTTAAAATGCAAACCCCCTTTTTTGACACCGGAAAATAAAAAAGCGGTACATTTTACGTTCAGATATAACCTTGGCTGTTGTAAAATTTTTAAGATGGCAAACGAAGATGGCGGACAAAAATTTTAGTCAACCCATTTGCACCAAATTAAGTTTACGAGAGTTTTGGGGGTTGCTGATCACGAATCTGAAATCAGATTTGCAAAATTTAAAATGACGGATCCATGATGGCGGATCAAGATGGCGGACAACATTTTTAGCCGAAATTAATAGAAATTACTACTTCTAGCACTACCCAGGAACAACGGCGTGGACGTGGTAGTTTTTTGTTCCCTTTGGGGTGCTTTATTTACGTAAGTCCCCTTGCCTCTTACTATCGGGGTGCTTTATTGACGTGAGTCCCCTTGCCTCTCACTATCGGGGTGCTTTATTTAGTTAATTTGTAGCTTCAAACAATTAATTCACTAAGTAGTACACTTAGCGAATTAACTGTTCAAAATTCCGTCCATTTTCTTGAATGCATAGGTCGATACGCCTTCTGAATGATGTGACTGTTCTCAAAAGAATTTCTTGAGATATTGCGGCACAAGCAGTCCGAATACGTTCCTTCATATTCTTCTTGGTTGTTGGTTTTTCCTTATAGACAATATTTTTCAGCATTCCTCACAGGAAAAAATTGGGAGAAGTTAAATCTAGCGAACGAGGAAACCACGCGACTGCGCCCAATCTCTCAATCCACCTACCATTGTATCGGTTATTCAAATAATTTCTTACAATATTTGAATAATGTGCTGGCGCACCATCCAATTGA
>NW_018022429.1:18060-22372 GCF_002006095.1 Pseudomyrmex gracilis
CCGTTCTCTGGTGAATAAATCAACGTCTTCCAATAGTTGCGGTAAATCGTCTCGAAGAAACTGCAAAAAGTTTTGTCCGTTAACGTTTTCTTCAAAAAAATAAGGACCTATTAAATAGCCATTTACGATGCCACCAGACCATTAGAGACCAACGATTTTGGAAATTAGTTGAACAAAACCAATAAGGATTTATATCGGACCAGTAGTGACAATTATGTCTATTAACAGTTCCATTGCTACTGAAAGTTGCCTCATCCGAAAAGAGTACGTACCGAAAAATGTTTCATCTTGTTGGATCATTTGCAGAGCCCATTCACAAACATTTACACAAAGTAAGTAATCATTAAAATTCAAATGTTGTGTCAACGTTATGTGATATGCATGAAATATTCTCGCCTTTAATATTCTCGCAACTGTTTGCTGAGATATGCCAATTTCTCTTTCGATTTGACGAGTGCTAATATAACGATCGAGATAAATTTTTGCTAAAATGGTTATGGTTAAACACGATTATCATTAACATCATATTCATGATGTCGTGATCGGCAAACCATAGACCCATCACTTGCTCTCTGCGTAAGGGTTTTAATGGTTACCTTAGTTGGATGCCTTCTATCAGGATAACGTTGAGCATACAGACGTTCACCTCTCGAAATATTATTCCTACAGTCCCCCAATATTTTGATCATGTCCACGATTTTGTTTGGTGGGTAGGCTGTCATATTAAAGATAAGAAATCACCTGAGTTCTAAAAGTATTGATTTCTCAATAGATACAAATAAGCGAAGATATCGTGGCTATTTAAGCATTCACGTCTGCTTTATGATTGCAGGATGATAGTCATGGTCATAGCAACCTAGCGGAAGAGCTACATACGAACTAGTCGCGCATAACTATGAATGTCTGAAAGTCAACCGATTTTCACCAAATTTTGTACACGGGAGTTGGTGGGGTTATAACACGATTATTATTAACATCATATTCATAATGGTATCGACCTATGCATTCAAGAAAATGGACGGAATTTCGAACAGGTAATTCGCTAAGTGTACTACTTAGCGAATTAACTGTTTGAAGTTACAAATTAACTAAATAAAGCACCCCGATAGTGAGAGGCAAGGGGACTCACGTAAATAAAGCACCTCGATAGTGAGAGGCAAGGGGACTCACGTAAAGAAAGCACCCCGATAGTGAGAGGCAAGGGGACTCACGTAAATAAAGCACCCCAAAGGGAACAAAAAACTACCACGTCCACGCCGTTGTTCCTGGGTAGTGCTAAGAGTAGTAATTTCTATTAATTTCTGCTAAAAATTTTGTCCGCCATCTTGGTCCGTCATCTTGGATCCGCCATTTTGAATTTTGCAAATCTGATTTCAGATTCGTGATCAGCAACCCCAAAATCCCTCAAAAACTTAATTTGGTGCAAATCGGTTGACTAAAATTTTTGTCCGCCATCTTTGTTTGTTGTCTTGAAAATTTTAAAACAGCCAAGGTTATATCTGAATGTAAAATTTTCCGCTTTTATATTTTCCGGTGTCAAAAAGGGGGGTTAGGTTATTTCCATTTAAAAAAACCACTTCCGATTGAAGTAACCCACTTTCGGTCAAAATCAAAATTTGAAAGGTACGCCATTTTGGTTCCCCTTCGAAACTCTACAACTTTTATATGAAATTCTTTTCGATTCCTGGCCACACAAACGAGTTATTGGAGGTGATAGATTCAGATGACTCACCCTGTATATTATGCAAATATTTTTTTGGTTTAGAATTAAATTACGCTTGGGATGTGTTTACCAGCGTCGTGTAATATAACTGATATTTCTTTCATTCTGGAAAAAATATTTCGCGATAGAGTTCTTCAAATTGGTAATCTCTCTTCCACGGATTTTAAATTGATCGAAGTTAAAGATTTTCAAAATGATCAATGGCCATTTACTAATGAAATATTTATTATATGGTACTTTGAAGAATATATCAAAACAACAGATAACAATACATTGTATATTATATATCAAAATTCATATATATTTAAATATTTGTAAAAACACGAACGTATGCATATAAATTTTGTTTTTAGTGTTTTGGTGCTTGTTTTTTCTGTAATGATAATTGGAACAATCTATGATATATTTGTGCATAAAAACTACTTTATTAGCCAGAATAAAAATAACTTTAGTAAGTATGTTATAAAGCAAAACTTTTTATATAAGCTTTTTAACTCATAACTTACCGATTTAGTTAAGTTTTATGATGGTATATGCAGATTTCGATTTTCTCTCTCTATACAGGGTGTCTCATAATTGCCGTATAATCTCTCACGGATATATACAGAGTATCCGACAATTACTTTAACATCTCTCGTAGGCAAGTAGAAGGAGTAAAACTGAGTCGAAAGGTCTTATACCATTTTTCTAGATTTGTAATAGTTACCGAGATCTTAATTAATTACAAAGATTTTGCAAATAAGCAAGCATCGGTCTTACGCGCATAAGCGCGCTTCGCGCGGTTACCTTTTGTTATGTATATGTTATAGTATATGCTGTTATATATATATTAGCTCCTCTCATACGTTGCTACGGGTAACACCGTGAGCACGCGAGACGCCCCGAGCTGTCTTACACATAAGACAACTCGATGCATGCTTATTCGTAAATCTTTGTTAATTAAGATCTCGATAACTATTGCGAATCTAGAAAAAATGGTATAAAATTTTTTGACTCAGTTTTACTTTCTTTTACCTGTCTACAAGAGACGTTAAAGTAATTATCGGATACCCTGTATATGTCACAATAAACATATTGTATAAGTAGTAACTATTTTGAATTATACGTAGGTATGCAAAATGTACGGAAAGAAAATGAAGAAATGGCACCTTCTACTTTACATTTGGAAAGCACAATTAACAAAATTATTATGTGTTTTTCTGTTATCAAAAATACGAAAGTGATATTTAACACAAAAGTGGACTCACACACAATACCGATTATACATAGGTTAAAAGTTTGGTCGATGAATTAGATAATCATGTTGCATAACATTGTGTTTGTACGCGACTATATCGGTAAGTCAAAAGAAACATTTGTGAAATATTATATCCTTTTATTTTTCAAACTTAACAGAAAAATCATGTTGTGTATACAGATAATAAACCACGGATATTGAGACTTTCTGATGGATTTTTTCAACAAATAATAACCAATGCGACTCTAGCTGTCGATACTTTTTATTTNTTAAGTGGATTTTTACTGGCCTATTGGTATCTAAAGAGACATGCGAATAACCGGAAAAGTAATTACAAGACAAAGCTACAAGAATTGGTTATCTATACATTAAAAAGATATATTCGGTGCGTTCCATCATTATCTCGTAATAAACAAAACACAAGAGAATAAAATATAGTAAAGTAATATACAGGATAACAACGACCAATCCAATGTGTATAAGTAGTTTGCATAAATTTGAACAGGAAAGTTTTTTTACTATTTTGCAAAATTTGCAATAGTTATTGAGATATAAATTAATAAATGTGAGTGCGCGGGGGGCAATGATCAGACTCTATAGGCGTTCACGATTGTCAGCTGAAAAGAAAACTGGTTTCTCTTATGAAATGTCTTTAGCAATGTCTGTAGCAACGAGAAGCAGAATAAACAAACAAACGCGGTGCAACTCAGCTTCTTGCGATCGGGCGCTATTCGGCGATACGCAACAAGTGGCGAGCAAGGAGTAGAGCTGATAATNGTGCATGCNTATAGAGTCCGATCATTGCCCCCCGCACGTTCACATTTGGTTTATATTTATTAATTCATATCTCACTAACTATTACAAATTTTGTAAAATAGTAAATAACTTTTCTGTTCCGATTTACTTGATTTACCTACACACGTCGGCTTAGTCGTTCGTTGTTAGACACCCTGTATAGATAATGAGCAAAACACACTATATGATCTGAAATATTTCTTAATACAAAAAAATACGACTTTCTATAATAGTTAAAAACTTTATTCATGAGTCAACAAATTGTAATCGTATGTCTTTCATAATTTTACTAAAATTATATTTTTAGGCTAACACCGGCTTATATAATTGTGATAATAATATTAAACCTAACTTTCTCTTATTATAATACGATGTCTATATTTTCTACATATGAACAGCCACACAAAGTTTGTCACAAATTCTGGTGGTCGAATATCCTATACATAAATAACTACAACGATATGAATACAATGGTATGGAAACCGCATGGAAACGCATGTAACTCTCTGTATATTAGCTATATTTGATATTTGATGCTTTTGTTGTAAGTTGTATTA
>NW_018022430.1:0-1212 GCF_002006095.1 Pseudomyrmex gracilis
ACTGCTATCTACTAGATAGTACTACAAATCTATACTTTATATTAAATGTGCTATAGATTTTTAGTACCGGCAGTGAAAATCGGAACGCAGCACGTGTAACTATGAGAAAAAGAGAGAGAGAGAGAGAGCAAAGAAGGAAGAGAGAAGGAACATACGTGCCACGCGCGAGAAACAGGCTAGCGACGAGGTACGCTTCTCGCGGCTGGCAGTATTAGCTATAAGGAAAGACAGAGAGCGGTTATATATATCCGTCTCCGTCTACTGCTCGAAGTTGACCAAAGCGCCGAGCGCACACGGACACGGCTGTTCGCCTGTGTGCGCATCCCCTCCACTTGCTGTTGCATGCTGCAAAAGTCTTAAAACTGGCATCCCTGCTGGCTCTCCGGTGTTCCAACGCCTTATATATGATGATCTCGGGGCGTTAACCCTTCTGATTTTTGCCAATCGTTTTTAGATTTTACTCTCCCACTCTTTACTGATTAAAATTTCGATCTTTCATTTGCTAATCCGATCAGGCGAGAGGACCAATCATCGACAATAATTCTTTCTGACTCACTCAACATTTCTTTAAACTTTGTTATCTGCACGTGCAATTTCCTGTTTATTTTTGGTGCCATAACATTCCTTGTACGTGTGCGCTTAAGACTTCGGGCGCGATCGGGCAGTAAAAAGAAACAGAGAAATGACTTTCTGTTTCGTTCTCGCTCGGGCGCTACGACGTTCAACTCTCAATAACGTCGTAAGCGGCACAAGAAATGTCAGAATTTTCCGGCTTGTTCTCTAACTTTTCTTTATTAATTAAAAATTGTATTTATATTGTAACGCGGCGGACACCGCGTGTGTGCCGCGGGTATCGCGTGAACGGCGCTCGCTCGGCGCAACTGTCGGTTGCCAGGCGACGATGGTTGTTGAAAGAGAAGAAGGATCGCGGTCGCGAATTCTGTCACGTCGTATTCATGAATCCGATTGGATTCTTTCTGATTACCATTATAATTTGAGCTATAATAAAGTGTTAATTAAGAAGCCGCGTTCTCTCATTTCCGCGGACGGTCACGCGAATTGCGCGGCTCGGTTACGTAGCCGGATCGTGCGCCGCGGGCGCAACAATATGTATGTATTGCGACGTTTTTTCCAACTTCGCCACCAAGAAAAAGGAGGAGATGTACTCTATCTCCGTCGGAGCTCCGCCTTTGGAGTTCGACACTCGGAATC
>NW_018022430.1:2747-8103 GCF_002006095.1 Pseudomyrmex gracilis
TCGTCGCCCCGGCCCTTGGAGGTCGTATTAACCGTTGCTTTTTGATTTTTCGCTGTTTGTTCCTGCCTTGCTTCCTCGGTCGGTTTCCGAGTGCGGATTTCAGGCGGCGGAGACGAATTTTTGGTGATGGGGCGGGCGAGTGCAACTGCAGTCGCCCTGCCACGTCACAGTATACATAAAATTTATATGTACAAAAAACTGCGTACAAATAAAATAATAAATTTACCACTCTTGGCCAATACGTACGTTTATTTTTTAAATAGATGTTTTTATAGACTGCAACGTTTTTTCTCGGAAGCGTTATTAAGAAAAACGGCTCGTCTCCGGCGTAATTGATATCACCAGCGGATCAAGCCCGGAAGCACGCTGAATACCCGGGACAGTCAGTTTTTCTTGGAATGTAATGTTGGGCGCTAAGCACGCGATTCACGTGCCGATTCTGTGATGTCCCGATGCCGGTATTTAAGCCTAGCTCGTTTGATCCGAACGAAGAGAGACTGGGTGATATAGATGGGAGAAAAAGGAGAATATGTGCTACGAAAAGTATNCAATAAAACACGCAAGATTTTAATAAAAAGTTTAACAAAAGATGACATTATTCTTTGGTCTAAATGTAAATATATAAAGAAAAATAATATAAAAAAATATAATAATACGAAGGAGATCGGAACGCGGTATTTGCCAAAGTTCGTCACACAACTGTGCCGCTGTGTTTGTTTCTATCGAATTCGCGTGCGCGACTTAAGAAATTATAGTAAAATATATTAAATATTTTAATTGGCCGGAATCACACGCCACTTTTCCTTTAACTGGCCGGACACACACGCCACTCTTGTCTTAACTGGCCGGACCCACACGCCACTTTTGTTTTAACTGGCCGGACCCACACGCCACTCATGCCTTAACTGGCCGGAATCACACGCCACTTAACAAATTGTTAAATTCAAACCTTTGTAATTCAAAAAGTACTTAATGAAAAAATGTTTTATTATAGTGTTTTGAAAATCTCTCTAGATAAGCTATAAAAATATGCAATAAAATAGGAGGTTCCATTTAAAAAAATAAGGTTGACTTCAAAATGACCTTAAAAGACATAGTCAAGATCAAAGTCAAGGTCATTATCTTACTCCTCGCTTGAAACCATACAACTTTGCTATTGGACATTTTCTCCAAAATGCATTCTAACTGAAGATAATAGGGGGGTCCGATACTTTTCGATGACCCTGTAGAATCTCACGCAACCGCACACGACATACATACAGACACACACCACGACGACACTTTGTGGTATGAATCCCCTTCTTACTCTCCTGTAAATCCCGATCCTCTCGCGAACAATCCACCGCCTTTACCTCCTCGCCTTCCCTCTTCAACGCACTCCAAACCCGCTCGTCCCGCAGAAAATCCCGCGAATGTGCAATCTGTGCCAACTCTTTCACCCGCTTCTCGCTCTCCTTCCCCTCTACCTTTCACATCCTGGCAAGAACCCGCGGACGACGAATCTTCCGATTCCTCTCGACCGACCACCCCACCGCTCGACTCCAAAATCCAACATTTCCTCAGATTAGCCTCCACTTACCGAAAAGCAGATCCTAAGAAATTACCCTTTGTAATTGATCCTTTAAGAATAAATCCTTCCGACCTTTTTCACCTAATATCTACCACTCCATCCAGAAAACTCCTTTCTGTCAAATTCCCGTACCTCAATGACATCCGCTTAGTCCCAGTCAGTCATTTTTATTCTATATTTCCCTCTAGTTCCGCTAAAATCCATGAAATAATAGAAATTGATTTAGAATATTGTCACTCACTAGACCACGAATCGGCGTCTTACACATGCACCCGACACACGTACATTTAAAACTCCGCCAGAAGTCCCTTCACACGTTTTCACGACACATATCCACACGTATACATTTTTTCCTCTGCCCCGCCTCCGAGCGATGACCTTCCGATTATTTTTAAAATTTGCGACATTACATCTATCTACACGACAACACACCTAACTAAAAATTTTAACAAAAACCCCTCTTAATGAAGAAATTAATATGTTTTATATCCGATCAGTTTAATTAAATCAACCTCTCATCCTCCACATCCTCATTGATCGCACGGTCTCGTCCTTAGTTCATAAAGTTAAATCTCTAGACTTAAAAAGAGACCGACAAGCGGGACCTCATAAGATAAAGTAAGATCGGCATAAGCCGTTGACCTGTCCGTGAGAGCACACAAACTCGCTCGACTCTGCCGCAGCGGGATCGCCAACCTGCTGTGCGGATATCCACCATAGCCCGACCGTAACCGTGGGCCAGGACGTAACAATTCATGTCATGTTTTAAGTAATGTTTTGGTTTTTAAGTAATATAAAGGTTTTTTTTGATAGTAATGTCATTCAAAAACAGTTTCGTTTTTTTTATTTCAAGTCAGTTAAAATTGAAAACATTTTCTCCGGATCTGCATTTGAGTTAGAAAGTGATCGAACTGCGCTCGAAACATTTCTCAAATTGAGATATTTATAAGTATTATTTGATAATTGGCGCTGCAAGATTTCTTTCCACATTTCGTCAAAATTTAATTTTGATATATTTTGTTTTTCTTCTTCCATAAAATCTGCTGGTAATGCAAGCCATTTTTTTTAAAGATTCCTCGTCAAAATCACCGAGAGTTCTTGCAACGAACAAAACACGTTGGAACGATGTTTCTCTATTATTATCGAATAGAGATATAGATGGTCTAAACACTTGCAAACTTGTCAAAAATTGAGTTGTAATAGGCAATCTTCTACGTCTTTTGTTTGCAGCAGTAAGATAAAATTGCAAACAATTTTGTCGAACCGTTGTAACTGTATGTACGTGACGTTTTATCATTAAATTGCTCAGATAGTTTTCATATTCCGATCCAACAAAAATTTCATTTAGATCTTTATGAATTTCTGTGTCGGAGAAATTTATAGTTTTAATGTCATTTAGATACTCTTTTTTAATAAAATTTTTGCAGACTTGAGAGAGAAAGATTGCTGATTTTTATTGCAATACATGGATTTTCGTTTCCGCAGATTGGAAATATGCATTAAATGCATTAAAGAAATTTAAAACATATTTTAAGAATAAAAGATACGCTTTTAATTCTACATTGTCCATCATTGACAAAAAATATTCTGCAGATTTTGTATTTTTGCTCATAACCATATCTCGTAGAAAACATTGAATACTATTCCATGATTCAAGAAGTCTCTCGACACATGCATGATGAGATAGCCAGCGCGTTTCGCTTAATTTTANAATTTTGCGATATTTGTCTTGAAAACTATCACAAAACTCTTTAAAAATTGACAAATGTTTCGGACTGTTATTAATAAAAGTAGCAATTTTTTTAACATAATCGTCGCAAAATAAAGGAATGTTCACACATGCAGCATGCGCAGCTGAATGGCATAAACATGGTAATATCACCAAAAATTTGCATATTTCTTCTAATTTTGTTTTAAATGACGAGTATTTCCCTGTCGCATGACAATGCAACAATATTTAAGTAAGGAATCTTCAAATTCTCCATTTCATATTTAAATGCATCAAATATTTTTTGTGCGCTAGAATCTCTCACATCAATATTTATCAGATAATAAATATTTATCAGATAGTTTAACGAGTTGTGAGCGAATATCTAATGTCTCCGGATCTACGTATCGAACGAAAAATGTCATCCATTTGTCATTGCAAATATCAGATGTTTTGTCGATAAAAATAGAAACTCTAGTTTTTTGAAGTTTGTTGACGACATGTTCATTTTCTACTGGATACAAAATATTGCAAATTATATTTTTACTTTTAGTTTGACCCATGCTCATTTGTTTCAACACATTAGAATTTTGTCCTATGTGTTGAAAAAAGTTTAAAATCTCTTTTGCTGTTTGATGAGGTATATTTATTTTGTGCAATTAAAACGGCGTATTGAATTTCCGCTTATTTTATACGTTCATCAAACAACAGAGATTTTTTATCTTGCGTAATAAAATCATTAAAGTCACTTGCTTCAGTATTTGTTTGTGCATAAATATACATGTTTTTTTGATTCTGCTTGTCGACGAATATTCGATAAATAAGCNGCGATAGATTTATCGCAAAGAAGGCAAAAACAAACTTTTTCACGTATTTCCCGTAACCATACTTTATAATCATCTATTTCTAACCATTCTTTTTTAAACAATGAATCACTTAAGGGTTTGTTTTGTACAGTTACGTTGTTTTCCTCAGATGATATATTTGCTTTCACCTTGTTTCGATGACACGCAGAATCCTCATGTCTGGAAACGTGTGCTGCATTGCACGAAAACGATTTATTGCATATTATGCAAAAATAAGCACTATCATTTGATACTTTACGTATCCACGTTTTGTAACGATCGTCGCTAAGCCAAGTTTCAACAAAACTTCGCTTAGGCTTTTTTGTCAATTTACACGTTTCCATGTCAGAAAAAGTCTACAAAAAGCAAAAAGCAACAAAAAGAAAGAAACACCAATACAAATAGGAGAAGAAAATATGCGCGTATGTGTGTTTGTTTGTCTGTCCGTCCGTCTATCTATCTGTCTTGTGTATCTATGTGTTGTGACGTGGCCGAGCGGTTGCAGCAGCAACCGCCCGCCTTAGTCACAAAGACTCGCCTCCGGGATCCGAAATCGCACTCGGAAACCGTTAATCCTCCGGGGCGTACACGCGATTTAAAAACAAAACCAATTATAATTAATTTTATTTCTCGATGTAAAATAAAACCGCTGGTTAAGCAAACCTCACCGGCACCAACGAGGAAGCCGAAGAGTCAGCCAGGAGAAAGAAGGCGTCGGGAAACCAGGAGAGGCCAGAGAAGGACAGCAAAACNACGCCTAAGATACCACGCTGAGGGAAAAAGGCGCGTTAGAAAGACAAAGCGCGCCAAGGGCACTAAAATCCGTTGCGAAAAGCTAGCGGAAAACAAAACAGACGTAACAGAGACACGCAACCTGCCAGGTGAAGGCCAAAAAACAACAACAATGAGCAACGTCAACAACTTCAGCAGGTCCGAGACGACCCTGAACAGAGCCGTTGGAAAATTTGACAAGAGCAACGGCGACGTAGCAAAACACGTGATCTCGACACCTAATCAATCTGATAGGTCGACGAGATCATCCCCGCTGAAGGGAGCCCCTCCAAAGAGAAACCGGCGTAACGGGATAAAAGCGGCTGCAGCGCGGGCGTTAGCCAGAATCGAACGCGAATCGAATCGGCTAAAGTAGAGTTTTAGCAGTAAAGCGAAAAAGCGTGCGTAGATAGATCGAGCGGGTTGCTAGATAGCCGTCGTAAAGTAAGACGAGTGCCAGGA
>NW_018022430.1:8313-9878 GCF_002006095.1 Pseudomyrmex gracilis
TACCGGCACGAAGCCGAAATTTCTTTTAAGTGTAACGCCACTCGCGTTGATTTGTTATTCGTAGCGTCTTGAGGGCCCTGTGTCGCCCACATTGTCGCGTAGGGGACAGAGGTACCCCGTCCGGAATTAAAAACGATTATCGGGTTTTTTGGGTGGAGCGAGCAGTCGCAATCAGGCGGCGAATAATTGATATCCGCATTCGTCATTTAGGCACGAATCTCCCGCGACACGAGCTATCGGAAAGTCACACGNCCCGGAGGAATAGAACTCTCGAGATTATCACGCGAAAAGTACGGGTGCTATCGATACGCGACACCGTTATCGGAGCTCGCGAGAAGCGAATTCTCGGTACTGCGTACGAACCGCGTACACGTGCTCTAATCCGGAGCGACTTCCGCGGTCGGCTTTCTGTTTTCTTTGTGGTAACCGTGAGCGTGAGAGGCGTCTCACAGGGGACGATTCCTGCATCGCGATCGACGGGTGCTATCGACGCGACTCGACGCAATCACCGTAAAGGGGCTGTCGGCATCTATTAAAGAACTGTCGTGTAATAATTCCATTCGAAAATCGAGAGGCTGGCGATATTCTGTAACGCTGGTTAGCGCCGTTCAAAACAAGCTAACAGCTGATCAGACATGAGCGTAACTTCGGTCAACGACCCGGCCCGCCGAAGCGCGTAAACACCGGCGAGGTGTCTATCGCACGCGACTTCGGAATTTATACAAAAACCATTGTAACCGTCTCGCGTGAAAGAATTCGACGAAGCCCGCTGAACGAATTCGATTATTTTCTGTGTAAATCCTCTGGATTATAATTCTTCCATACCAAAGGAATAAATTCTCTTTTGTTAATTTCTTTTCAAAAAAATTCGCGTTTTTCATTTCATTTCTTCCGTGTCGCATTATCCTTTCTTTTACCAACTTAATTACCCCGCCCCTCTCCGTTCGGATTTACCGAGCTAGTCNGCCTGAATACCAGCGACGGGACGTCACATATTTGGCACGTGAGACACGTGCCTGGCGCCCAAAATTCCAACATAAAAATTAATTGACAGTTCCGGGTGTTCAGTTCTCGTTCGGACTCACCCGATCGGTGACATCTCGCATTGCGCAGGCGAGTCACTTTTTCTCATTGCAGCGCTTCGAAGGAAAAAGTGTTGCAGTGTGTATATGTGAGTGTGTATGTATATGTGCGCGCGCGCGCGTGTGTGTACAAATAGAGATCAGGACCCCGTGGTTCGTCACTCCCACAGTATTTATTGACTCCAAACCCTCTCTATTTGGGTATATATGTGTGTCTTTCAAATACTATAGCATAAATATCACTACACTTGAAGTATTTACTTTGATATTTTACAACGATAATTCTCAAGCTTAGTGACACAATGTAATGCACAAAACAACTATCAAGACGCTTGATAAAAGAAAGACATTTTGCGAAAAACAAATGCGTATCAAATTATCGAGAAGTCAGCGGGCGTGTTCCGTTTGACCACAGTACGATTCGACACCGATCGATTCGACACAGATTTATTCGACACCAAATTATTCGACACCGTACGATTC
>NW_018022430.1:11488-13684 GCF_002006095.1 Pseudomyrmex gracilis
ATTTCGGTTATTCACTTTGTACGACTTCAGTCGTAGTTTGTCACCTGCGAGTTACGGCCATTACGATTCTTTTGGCTCTGAACATCTATTTCATTTTCGGATGACATTTTTGTAAGTTTTTTAAATTTTGTTTGTTTTTGTTTTTTCTTTTTTTATTTTTATTAACTACCTGTGTTTCCACTTAATTATTGTGTAATTTCAGTTGTATTGAAAATGACCTAATCCAGTGGTCAAAAACGTTTTACATTAATACAAGAATTTTTTTACACTACTCCACCTGTGTTTTGCTTCAAACTGCCACCATCTCAAACCTTTATTTGTTTTAAAATTTTTGGAGCTACTCTTCACACATCTTTTTGTTAATATATTGTATTATATAAAATACTGTATTAGGTATAAAATATATTATATTATATTAGGTGAAGTGTGAACGCTTTATTAAATGTAATCGCAAATCTTACTGCATATAATTTTTTTTCTATCTACTAACAATAGGAAGTATTAAGTAATTGTTTCTAATACTGTTAATATTTGAATATATTGGTCTATATAATATATGTAATGTATTAAGTAATTGTTTCTAATACTGTTAATATTTGAATATATCGGTTTATATAATATATGTAATGCATTACAATTGCAAAATGTTCTTTACAATTAAAAATAAATTGTTCTTGTTTTACTTATATTTTTTATACATTAATTAACAATTGTTAAAAATTCTTTCACGACGGAAGAAACTACCTCCTTTTCGCGATTTTCGTCGAGCAACAATATGTACGTCGTATAAATTGTTTTTAAACTATAGATACATAAAATATATCATTTGGTAAGTATAAATATAATGAAAATATCAATCTAAATAAAAAAATGTGTTTTGTGGTATTTCAATTTTGGTTTTTATGTTTGCTAGGAAGCTTTACAGGTATTTTAATATATTTTTCCATATATGTTTTGTGACGTGGCCGAGCGGTTGCATCGGCACCCGCTCGCCTCAGTCACAAAGACTCATCTTCGGAATCCGTAATCACACTCGGAAACCGTTAATCCTCCGGGGCACAAATCGAATTACCAGAAAAGCAGTTTTTAATTTTGTTTATTTATTTAATCAAATTTTATCTTCGGCCGTGAAGGCCTCACCGGCACCGACAAGAATGCCGAGAAGTCAGCCAAGCGGAAGGAGGTGCCAAGGAGTCAGGAAAGGCCGATTAATAGCTGAGCGTGTTCGGAAACAAAAAACTGAAAGCGACCGGCACAGGAGAAAGAGAAGGCGCACCAAAAGCGTAAAAAATACGTTAAGAGAAGCCACGGCAAAACAGCCAACTGCCTTGATAAAACCACATGGCCCGCAAGATGAAATCAGCAAAACATCTACAGGGAGCTACGTCAACAACATCGGCCGGTCCTGATCGATCCTGAGAAAAGCCGTTGGAAATTTGACGATAGCAACGGTGCCGTATCGAAACACGTGGTCTCGACACATGACGCAGCCAACCTGTCTGATAGGCCGAAAGACCTACCTCCGCTGATCAAAACTTCTCCGCGGGGAAGCCGACAAGTCTTAAAAGAATACTTAAAAGAAAAGTATTAATGTGTTTTTTTTGTCCAAGGCTTGTTTTCGAAGCTGTTTACAGAAAACGTTTTGACTTGTAATTTTTCACGTTTTCTGACTAGAAAGGCAAGTGGTAGGGAAAAACGACCAGCTAGGTGGTGGGGAAAAACGACCAGCTAGGTGGTGGGGAAAAACGACCAGCTAGGTGGTGGGGAAAAACGACCAGGTAGGTAGTGGGGAAAAACGACCAGCTACGTGGTGGGGAAAAACGACCGGCTAGGTGGTGGGAAAAAACGACCAGCTAGGTGGTGGGGAACTGTCAGTTTATTTGTGGTGTAAACAATGGTGGCAATATACATGCGTCTACACTGTGAGAGAGAGTGAGAAAGAGTGAAAAATAAAGTGAGAGAGAGTGCGGAAAAAAGTGAGAGAGAGTAAGATAGAACATGAGAAAGAGTGAGAGAGTGTAAGAGAGAGTGAGAAAGAGTGCGAGAGAAAGTGAAAGAAAGTGAGAGAGACCACGAAAGAGTGCAAAAAAGAGTGAAAGAGAATGCGAGAAAGAGTGAGAGAGAGTAGGATAGAAAATGAGAAAGAGTGAGAGAGTGTGAGAGAGTGTCTTATAGAGTGCGAGAAAGAGTAAGAGA
>NW_018022430.1:15480-16872 GCF_002006095.1 Pseudomyrmex gracilis
AGAGAGAGTAAGAGAGAGTGAGAAAGAGTAAGAGAGAGTAAGATAGAAAAAGAGAATGAGTGGGAGAGTGTGAGAGAAAGTGTTTCAGAATGCAAGAGAGAGTAAGAGAGAGTGAGACAAAGTGCGAGAGAGACTGAGAGAGAGTAAGACAGAAAGAGAAAAAGTGTAATAGTGAAAGAGAGAGTGAGAGAGAGTATTATAGAGTGCGAAAGAGAGTAAGAGAGAATGAGAAAAAATGCGAGAGAGATTGAGAGAGAGTGAAAGAGAGTGAGAAAGAGAAAGTGTAAGAGTGCAAGAGAGAGAGAGAGAAAGTGTAAGAGTGCAAGAGAGAGTAAGAGAAAGTAAGAGAGACCAAACAAGAGTGCAAAAAAGAGTGAGGGAAAATTGAGAGATAGTGCGAGAAAGAGTGAGAGAGAGTAGGATAGAAAATGAGAAAAAGTGAGAGAATGTGAGAGAGTGTGTTATAAAGTGCGAGAGAGAGTAAGAGAGAGTGAGAAAAAGAGCGAGAGATACCGAGAGAGAGTGAGAGAGAGAGAGAGAGAGAAAATGTAAGAGTGCAAGAGAGAGAGAGTGAGAGAAAGTGAGAGAGACCAAAAACGAGTGCAAAAAAAGTGAGAGAGAGTGCGAGAAAGAGTGAGAAAGAGAGCGAGAAAGAGTGAGAAAGAATGCAAGAAAGAGTAAGAGAGAGTAGGATAGAAAATGAGTGAGAGAAGTGAGAGAGTGTGTTATAGAGTGCGAGAGAGAGAGTAAGAGAGAGTGAGAAAGAGTACGAGAGAGACTGTGAGAAAGTGANAGAGAAAGAGAAAAAGTGTAAGAGTGAAAGAGAGAGTGAGAGAGAGTGAGAGAGAATGCGAGACAGAATTAAAGAGACTGAGAGAAAGTTAGAAAAAGTGNGAGAGAGATGAGAGAAAGTGAGAGAGAGTGCGAGAGAGAGTGAGAAAGAGTGAGATAGAGTGCGAGAGATAGTGAGAGAGAGTGCAAGAAAGAGTGAGAGAGAATGGGAGGAAAAATGAGAAAGAGTGAGAGAGTATGAGAGAGTGTTATAGAGTGCGAGAGAGAGTAAGAGAGAGTGACAAAAAGTGCGAGAGAAACTGAGAGAGAGTGTGAGAAAGTGAGATAGAGTGCGAGAGGAAGTGAGTGAGGGAGAGTAAAAGAGACTGTTATAGAGTGCGGGAGAGAGTAAGAGAGAGTGAGAAAGAGTGCGAGAAAGAGTGTGAGAGAGAGTGTGAGAGAAAGAGAGTAAGAGTATGAAAAAGAAAAAAAGTAAGAAAGAGAAAAAACAGATTGTGATATAAAAGAGTAAAAAAGAGAATAAAAGATTGCAAAAGAGAATGTGAAAACGACGGCGCGAAAATTAAAAAAATTGTGAGTTTAATCTTTAATGTTTGTCTT
>NW_018022430.1:18232-22749 GCF_002006095.1 Pseudomyrmex gracilis
AAATAAAATGTTTTATATTAAAAATAAAATACATTTTTTAATAAATACTAGTTTGAGTTTAGAATTTTAATTTAAAGTATTACGTGTTGTGCGTGTACTTGGCGCACTTTTTTACCTTTTTTTAAAAAGGTAAGTTTTCGGTCTACGTGCGTGGTATCGTCGTAAAAGCAAGCAAACAGCTAATCCGGCGCGAGACCTAATCCGGTCATTGACCCGGCTTGCCGAATCGCGTAAACACCGACAAGGCGTCGAGCGCACGCAAATTAGGAATTCGATAGAAAAAAACACAGCGGCATAGTTGCGTGACGAACTTCGGCAAATACTGCGTTTCGATCTCCTTCGTATTATTATATTTTTCTTTATTATTTTTTTTTATTATTTTTCTTTATTATTTTTCTTTATATATTTACATTTAGACCAAAGAATATAGTCATCTTTTGTTAAACTTTTCATTAAAATCTTGCGTGTTTTATTGAATATTTTCCGTAGCACATATTCTCCTTTTTCTTTCATCTATATCACCCAGCCTCTCTTCGTTCGGATCAAACGAGCTAGGCCTAAACACCGGCGACGGGACATCACAAAATCGGCACGTGAATCGCGTGCCTGGCGTCCAACACTACATCCCGAGAAAAATTGATTATCTCGGGTAATCAGCGTGCTTCCGGGCTTGATCGGCCGGTGAGATCGGTTACGCCGAAGACGAGCCGTTTTTCTTAACCCCTTCCCGTACTTTAGCGAGTCAGACTCGCGATGAAGATTTTTGCCCAAACATGAATATCGCGAGTCTGACTCGCGAACAGTTACTTGGGCCAAACATAAACATCGCGAGTCTGACTTGCGAACAGTTACTTGGGCCAAACATAAATATCGCGAGTCTGAGTCGCGAACACATACTTGGGCAAAACGTAAACATAACAAGCCGAGCTCGCGGACTGATTTTTTGCCCGTTACGCTCGTGACTGAATGTTAGTTCCTCTCAGTACCTCAGAACAGTCAGTCAGAACAGCATCAGTCTGGTCTGTTTAGCGCGCGTCAATGCCTACCGCTTGGGCACGAGTTTCGTCGAGCTAAATGGCACGGGAAGGGGTTAATAACGCTTTCGAGAAAAAACATTGCAGTCTATAAAAACATCTATTTGAAAAATAAACGTACGTATTAGCCAAGAGTGGAAAATTTATTGTTTCATTTGTACGCAGTTTTTTGTACATATAAATTTTATGTATACATACATATAAATACAATTTTTAATTAATAAAGAAAAGTCAGAGAACGAGCCGGAAAATTCTGACATTTCTTGTGCCGCGTACGACGTTATTGAAAGTTTAACGTCGTATCGCCCGAGCGAGAGCAAAAGAGAAAGTCATTTCTCTGTTTCTTTTTACTGCCCGATCGCGCCCAAAGTCTCGAGCGCACACGTACACGATCTGAAGTGTGCGCATCCTTTCTATACTACCGTTGCTGCCGCATGCTACCAAATGTTCAGAATCTAGCATCTCTGCTTATATAACGTCCCGGCCAGTGTCATCCCCTTGTAATTTTCCATCTTATTACCTTCCCCTTTCTTTAGCACCGGCACCACTATCCCCTTGTTCCATTCATCAATCCACCCCTCTCTTACCTAAATCCTCCTAAGCATATTCCATACCCAGTCCAGTAATGTAAGATCTTGCAGGTTAGCACCAAGAGCACCGAGGTGGTGGAAGCCACTGGGAGCACGCATACAAGCGAGAACCGCCGTCCGTGTGCNTGACGTCACGCTCGGCTGTTCGGCTCGTAAAAGAGCGCAGACATACTATGTTCCGCCTCGCTGCCACTAAGCCCGCTACGCGAGCAAGACACTGAGGCTAGAAAGCAATGTTTTGTTACGCGCTTGTAGTCTATGACAATATGACAACGAAAAATGCTTTTCCATGACTTACAATCTTAGAAATAGTAGATAATATTATTGATAAAGATGAGTTAAACATCTCAAGATGCATTAGAATTTTTTTTAGAAATTATTACATATGAGTTAACTGAAAAAAGTCAAAAGGTTTTTGAATATTAAAAGTTATTAGTGTTCTTTTTTTATACATTGTGACGTTTTTCGCGGTGGTAACGTAATTCTCGCGCCGCTCCCCCGCAAACGGAAAATACTTTTCGGGACTTAGGTGAGCGTCCGCGAGAGGACAACGTCGAATCACTGGCAGGGCAGAAAAGATGGCCCGGAACGAGCACCGCCTGGTCGAGTCGACGAATACTTGGGTGTCGGTTTGGGCGCCAGACGCGGAGTCGCGTCAAAAATCAGCGTCACTCGGCACGACGGGCCAACTAGCTCTTTTGAGAACGGAGAGGGGCGGGGTTTAGCAAAAATTCGGAATACAGGCTGTCCCTTGACCTCGCGATAGGAAGCTCAAATAAAGGAAAGAGAGTTGTAATTAATCGGCACGAATTGATAATTAATTGACAGTTTATTACGCGTGTAAAAAGGCAGAAATAATATAAAAGAAATAATATAAGAAATAGTAGAAAGAAAAAATTGCTTACAAAACAATATAAAAGCAGAGATAACAGGATTGATAATAAAGAAAAGAAATATATGAGAAATACGAAAAATAGAGGTAAATAAGCTACGGCGGTAGCATCCAAAAATAAAACAAAAAAAAAAAAGAATACACGGAGTCCACAACGACTCACAAGAATTAACAAACCGTGTCACGCAAATTAACGAGACAAATTGATGAACCAAAACGACACCGTAAGAGCACTGGGCGCGATACGGTACTCGAGGATTCCAGCCAAAAGATAACAAGCGCAGGCACTAAAATATAGCAATCGCGGGGCGCAAATCTAGAGGCAGGCTAAATAGCTAGAGAGTGCAAGCAGATGTGCAAGGCAAACACTAAGCCGCAATAAAATAGCATGCAGTTGCCTTTTTACAAGCCGTGATTTACTTGTTACATTGAGGGTCGCAATTTGGTCGACTGGCCCACTCTGCCACGCAGTTCTCGCCAGTTTCGTATCGCTAGGCCCAAAAAATTAAATTGAGCCAATTTCTCAATCTACGCGCATGGACTCGAAAGAAAATACTCGCGATACAGAGCGAAGGAGGTGCGACGTCGGAGTGGCTTTTCCCGGTTGTTTATCACAAAATGATTAGAAACGCTCTTTATCTTGGCGTCAGGAAAATCGGCGACACGATACGTTACTCGACCGCGAATAATTCCGGACAACTTATACGCTCA
This sequence comes from Pseudomyrmex gracilis, assembly GCF_002006095.1. Taxonomy (NCBI): domain Eukaryota; kingdom Metazoa; phylum Arthropoda; class Insecta; order Hymenoptera; family Formicidae; genus Pseudomyrmex; species Pseudomyrmex gracilis. The sequence continues at coordinate 21,460 of NW_018022430.1, forward strand.
AAAGGCGACAAGCATTCACCGTACGCTCTCTAATAGTTCGGCGATAATTGTCCTGAAAATAAACTATCCGAAACCGTCGTTAATCCGCACGTTAATTCGACACAATATTCATTATTGATCCACACACCGCTTTCGACTCGCACACACCTCACTCTAGCCGATCGCACGAGAAAAATCCGATTTCGTCTTGACGATTTTTTACCGCGGCGGCCGATTGCCGTCGATAGACGCGATCCGACGGTACGCAAGCGATACGTTTCAACAATCACGGCACGCGCACACGAATACGCTCGCTAGACAAACAAAACAAAAAAAAATAGGAAAAGACGGACACACATACCGCGAATAGGCTACTTGGCGCCGGATCGCCACTCCAGGGCTTGACTTAGGTTCGCGAAATTACAACGAAACATGCACTTAACCTACAAATCTACCACTACGGCCACGAAGTCCCGTGAAGCCCGATTCTGGCCGCTATCGAAAATCAATCGTAAATACGGTCAAGGATACGTCCTTGCCGTTACAAACCAAACGCGAAAGCAAGCGACCAGCCTCGACACGAGGCCTGTGCAACGCGGATTCGTGGCTCACAGAATTAAAACGGGCACCTCACCGTCGTCTGTTGCTCTCCGGCATGTCCGGTCTTCTCCGTCCGGATTCACTCGTCGGCTTCCTTTAGATTCGCCGGGGTCACCCTCTCGACGAGAATCACTTCGCCTTAAGTTTAAAATCGCGGTACGGCAAACTACGTGGACGGCACGGAAGATTCGCGTACGTACGGGAGCCCGAGAATATACGTGTGTCTCGCACAGCTGTTCGCAACCAAGAGCACGAAGATTTCGTTCGATAAGCGGTCGATACCCCGTGTAGCGCTAAGGTCGCGCGAAGTAGGTCGCGGGGCCAATCAGGTCGCAGGATTAGCGGCGCGGCTCGCAAGCTCGCTCGCAGGCGGCANGATCAGCGGGCCGCGAAATTTGAACGCTCGCAGTGCCTATAACTAGTTTGCAGCAGTATAGGTAAAGCAGCAAGCAGCGGGGCGGGATAGCAATCCAAGGGATGCAGCAATAAGATAAGCAGCGGGTCCTTGAAACCCTGCAGCAGGATGGCGGAAACACCGCACGTCTCAGCGTAGGCCGGCTCGTTGGTGGTCCGTTCCGCCGTTCCGCCCGTTTCGCTAGGCTAAAGCGCCGAGGTTCCGTTGTGGCCTCTGTCTGCAGTCACCTACCCTGGCTCTCCACGTGACCGGGAAGTGAGACTTCGCGCCTCAGTTCCGCTCTCTCTCTCTTTCTC
>NW_018022431.1:0-2283 GCF_002006095.1 Pseudomyrmex gracilis
ATAGCCTTAGTTTTCAAACTTCAATTGTTTATAACTTTTTTATTAACAACGAGCGACGGCTAAAATTTACGGATTGTTACTCAGGAAGGTGTCCTTGACAACATATGTCAAGCTCATTGAAATCGGAGGGGGGTGACCTTTTCTATATATTTACCGCGCGTCTTTTTGAAACGTGAAGTAGGTAGAGGTTCGGACTAGGGGGAGAAAAACTTTAGGATCTCCTCTATTGATCCGTCTTTTGGCGCGATCCGTGCTTTTTCAGGAGCCGAAGTAGTTGATGAGGAAGTTCGAGTACGGGTTAGGTTAACCCTGTGTGGGTTGTACGTAACAAAAACATAAAAAACCGAAAATTGAAAAGGTAAGTAAAAATGACTGTATTTTATTTTTAATAATTTTTTATGCATGGGATATGCATTAAAAATAAAGAATAAAAATATATTTATGTTATTTTTTTACATAAAGTGTTTTTTTTATTAAAATATGTGATTTTGTAATAGACGCTTCGCTTTGTACTTTGTATATTTCATTGTACAGATAATTCAACTGTTGAATATAGTAGACTAATAATACTAATAATACTAATAATACTAATAATACTAATAATACTAATAATACTTTTTTGTAAGATTAAAAATATGTATTAATATGTATTAATAATATAGGAATATTTTTTTATGTTATGAATAAATTATATAAAAAATATATAGTTTTTTTATTTTATTCATTGAGTTTCTATCGACCACTTGTATATACAAAAATATATAAAAGTCATCATTTTTTTTATATTTCAAAAATTTTTTGATTTTTTGCATACATACGTGTTCATAATTATTATAATTATAATCTTGAACTTTTTCTTTTAAATAAAAAAAAATCATTTAAATTGGTTGAATCTGTCGAATAGATAGAAAGATACGAGCTGCAAAAGTTTTAAAGTTACAACAATCTATTTTAGAGAAGTTTAAAAATAGCACTTTTTCAGCTCTTTGAAAAAATATTTTTTAAATAAATCGAAAAACGAGTTAAAGCATCTTAAAGTTCTTCTCAGCTTTATATTGACCACCCTATTAAGTAGTTTGTCTTTTTTCATAAAAATACAGCTATTTGAAAAAAAGTAAATTTAGTGAAAAATTTTCAAACTACTTTTGGTATATTGCAAATTATCTCGTTTCCTATAATAAATTAATATTTTTGGCTAATACCATCGTAATTGTGAGTCTTTTTCCATGAAATTAAAAAAAAAGACGTTTAAATTGGTTGAATCTGACCAAAGATACGGATCCGAGAAACTTACCGGGTTACGCTAACCCAGTGTGAGTTGTACGGGAGTTTTTTGAGGTGTGGGTCCTGAGGGTTAATTTTTGTTTGTGCGTTAAATAAAGTTCAAGTTTACGTACGAATCTAACAAGGAATGTACACGAATTGCGAAATACAAAATTGAATGAGCCATAGTTTATTCGAAAGGGGAGGTCGAGGGTATAAAAAGTGTAAGAGGATTTGAGTGCAGTTGAGGGCAGTTTACGAGAATTTTGCATGCAAAGTTAAGCGTGCGGCCAGCTGTACGTTAAGTAACATAAATAAGTTAGACTCAGCGTGAAGCGTCGTGGCTGCGGCCTAAGTAAGGACAAAGTGTGCACTTTGTAATTTTTGGCGTCTATTGCGAGTTTGAAACCTCACAGTGCCAACTTTTTTTTCATTATAACGACTATCTATCAACTGAATTAATTGTTCTTATTTTTTAGAATAAAATATTAATAATAACGACGCAATTAATTAATTATATATAATAAAAACATAGATGATTTATAGCTTCCATAAGATCAGCTTCTGAAGAATAAATTCCTGACGATATTGGAATGTTAAGTGACGAAATATCTCCGTTAAGAAAGGTATTCGCGAGCGTTATCAGAGCTTCATCTTCGCGTAAATGTAAAAAACTAAAAGGAAACTGAATCTCGGTGAGAGCAACTTCCCATTTTCCTTGCAAATTTATACTGCGAGGTAATTCCGTAGTAAAATACGATGTGGTGTTGTGCGGAAAGTAAAGCATACTCTCAGATAGCACAGGATGTCTTATGGACGTTCGTTCTATGTCCAATTTATGGTCGCACGTCCGCGGACATGAATTAGACGTCCGTCGTATATCCGATTTCGGATGTCTTTTAATAACCAATATTTAGACGTCCATAAGATATATTTGCTCTTCAGCCTATCTGCAGTAATCTTATTTTCATATCTACAAATTTATACAAATTATGAAGTGACTCTCACACATCTATAAAA
>NW_018022431.1:3483-18956 GCF_002006095.1 Pseudomyrmex gracilis
CAGGAAGGTCCAGGACCCTCTTAATATTACTGTGAAATTACGCTAAAATTATCTTTTTTAGGTTTATTTTTGGAAAACAAATGGATAACCGAAATTGTCAAAAATGGATGTCCATAAGACAATCAGTGGACGTCCATTGGAATTTATTCGGACATCCAATGGACGTCCTGATCAGAGATGCCAGATCACGCCGGACAGCATCGAGAATATCGAAGCGGGGTATCCCCACCGCCTCGATGCTCTCGTACGCATACAAGCGAGAACCGCACACGGATGCTGTTTTCGCTTGTATGCGTACGAGAGCATCGAAGGCGGTGGGGATACCCCGCTTCGATACTCTCGATGCTGTCCGGCGCGATCTAGCATCTCTGGTCCTGATGTCTGAATTTGGACGTCCATTAGATATCCTATGGACATTCATGTGCTATCTGGGCTACTATTGCTCGGGAAAACTACGAAAAAGTGTTCCTCCATTGTCATCATCATTGTCGCCATCATTGTCGTCGCCTTGTGCAAGCGTTGTTAAACTCGAAGCCGGAATCCACGAGTCGAATTTAGACGGATAACCCCGCCAACTGACTAGCAGTTGCTTATTACGTCCCCGACCTTTGCTCTTTATCATCCGATCAACGATGAAAGTTTCTTCTTGTAAGTTTTTAACAACAGGAGCCAGTTCTTGCTCGTAGAAAATTCCGTCTATAACCTCATCCGCTAAATCACTCAGTTCGTAAACGCGCGGATTTTGCCACTTGAGAACATGATGAATTCAAAATATCTCTTCGCTCCACTTGGTCTCGTATCCCTTCTCAAAGGCGGCTTTCGCTCTACTGACACGTACGAGATCGCCGAAGGAGTATTTAGCTGCTTTTGCACGCTGTTTTTTCCAGCGATGCCACGTGTTTTCGCGCGCAATATTCGCGTTTTCCACCGGGCGGCGTATGGTTGTACGCGTGCACGATATTCTGCAAGACATCGAGGTAACGTTTTNTGTTTTTGTGCGTGAAGTAGTGCCACATGCGCTCTTTTAGCGTTCTATTGAAACGCTTGATCACGGCTGCTTTAACTTCTGGATTACGCGCCACACGGAAACGAATTCCTTCTTCCTTGAGAAACTTTTGCAACGGATGCGCGATAAATTCTTTACCTTTGTCGGTTTGCAGATATACGGGTTTTCGTCCGCCGCTTCTCGAGAGCACGCGTTGAAACGCACGAAGAACTTGAGCACCTGTTTTATCTCGCAACAGTTCCACCCACGCGAATTAGCTAAGCACGTCGATAACTGACAGTAGATAGCAATATCCGTCGTTATAGCTTCGCAAATTTCGCAATTCTATCAAATCAGCCTCCCAGAGATCGACGGCCTCCCGTCGATATTCGTCATGTTGTAATGCAGTCGGAAACGTTCGCCGTACGAGACGATGTAGCGTGTAAGCATCTTGCGAACGAAGCCAGTGAACAACGTTTTCGCGCGAGTAATTTGGTTTAGCGTCTCACGACAAATTTTCCGTCGACGAGTAACCGGCGTAATGCGCGGGATTATAATACAACTTGTCAAGCGTTTCGTTTACATTTCGTCCCACGTGAGCAGCCGTCTCGGAATCCCGATTTGTATCTTTTTTTTGTTTTTGTCGGTGGCGCGGTAATCCCATCCTTCCTCTTCTTCTTCTTGTTCAATACTATGCGGAGATTTGCGCTTTGTTCTTTTTCCTCCTTTTCGCAAAAAGCNTAAATATTTAGGATTTCCCACATATTGAGGAGGCGTGTTTATGTCGCGAAGTAAATGAGCGAAATGAATGGCCCCCGTTATTCCAGTGGTTTTTCTTTCTTGCATCGCATCGTTTACGAGTTCCACAATATTCGTTCCCACCAATTCTGGACTCTTGGTCACGACGCCGCGCTCGTTCCATATGATCTTGACGGGAACAGCCGTTTCGATCAGATGATTCAAAAGCATCCGCGCTTTGGGGCGGTAAGTTTTTAGAATTGTTTCTATTATCTTTGTTATAGTTTTTCGCTCTCGAGAGCGCGTTGCGCTGCTGTTGTTAAATAAAATATCTGCAAACTATACATTTTTCTTCAGAGTCGACTGATTAATCCGTTGATTATTATTATTATTGTGTCGCAAGGGTGTTGAATAATCTTTTGGCAAAACGAAGGTTGTTTGAGGCGAAGCGTCTATTGGTTCTTCCGCGTCGTGAAATAGTTCTCTCATTTCTTTGTCCTCTTCCTCCTCTTCCCCCTCTTCTCCGGTCATAGCAGTTGTTTCCGCCACGGATGGATCTTCTTCTTTGCGAGAACGCTTTCTTGCTTTTCGGATAAAATATATATCGATGAAGTACTTTGCTGTACAATTTCCATTTTTCACCTTCATTAACAGGGGAATCGAGAATACGTCTCATCTTCGCTTCGAAACGCGAGAGCACGGTTCCAAGAGTGCGGGTAGTATTAGCAGCGGTAGTCCACGTATTTTCCCCCGCCATTCGTTGTTGCATTCTCTCGAGATTATCCGTGGAAATCAGCACCATTTTTGTAGCCCGTTCCATGATTACTCGATAATTCGAGATAATAAAGCTCCGAGTATGGGCCCGATGATGTACGGTAAAAAGCCTCCTTGATGCACAGCAGCTTTCTCTTGTACCTCCAAGTATCTCTTCGTACCGCGATACGGCGCAGCGCCGTTTTGTATCGGATTAGGCGGTTCTTTTCTCTTTTTTTGAGCGGTACGTTATCTTTGAGCGTATTGTGAACGCACTCGTGGATACACGCGATGAATTTGTTATCAGCGTTTCGCAAAAAAGCAGCGCGCTGATTTTTATTTAGAAGACACAGAGCCTTCAGTAGACAGATGTTTTTCTCACCGAGAGAGCGTTTAGCTCTAATATGCGCCCTTTGTTGCTTCTTCTGCTGCTGTTCCTTCGTCGCCGACGGCATCGTAGCTTCGAATGATGCCCTTCACTCGTGTGCTTCGGGGTTTTATAAACTTGTTTTCACGCGAGGGATCTGCGGGGTACGTAATGACACGGATCGTTGGGCAAGATACACGTTCAAAAACGATATTCGTCCGGTGTCGATTGTTTCAAATCGAGCAGTAAATAGCCGTGGGGTTGCGAAGTGGCGTCGTAGTACGCCTCTTTTAAAAACTTTGCGTCGTCGAGGTAGACTTGACGCGCGAGATGGCGAATTTGCGCGCGATTGCGCGGATTCTTGAAAACCACAATATAATTCGCATTCAGCGAAATATCGCGTTGACCGCGTCCCTGATGAAAAAGATTCTGTGAAATAAGTATAACGCTGAGATTTTTATGACTACTCTTGGTAAATAGATCCACGATCACTTCGCACGACGACGATTCTCGCATAAGATCGTCGATTATTATTAATTTCGCGCAGAACGGGATAATCTTTCGCGAAATTTGATTCCACATTTTGTCGTCATTTCGCGTTGCAACTCGAGATAGGCTTCCTACCATTCGCTATAATAAAATAAAATTCTCCCGAAACGAACATCCGCCATTTCCGGCAAATAGCGGAGAAAAGTCTTTACAAAAATTGTTTTCCCGCATCCCGTAGGACCGCCACTGATCGACGTCCAAGGATGTTTCCAGCGCACGCCTATCTCGAAGAATGAACAAATTGGCGCTCGTAGTCTTAAATTAAACCGAATGAGCTTACCATCGCGCGTCGGGCCCCGCGGCGGCCGTGTTTTGCCGCGAAAATCAGCTAATTTTCTTCGCGGCAACGGAGAGCTTACTCCGCGCAATTTAAAAAGCTGTTTTCATGAAAAATCAGCTTATTGCGTCGCGCGCGCTAAGATAAGCTTATAGTGTTGTTGAAGTTATATCAAACAATTAGTTTCTAAGGGTAAGAGCAATCTTTTAATTTTGTTGTAAAAAAATTTAATAACACTAAAATATTACGTTTTACAAAATGTGTACATATTGCTTAATCTATTAAAATTTACAGAAAATCTTACATTTTATAACTTTATTTCTACACGATTGTTAAAATAACTTATATATTTTTTTTTTATTGTACAAAGCGCTTGCTTACATTATTTGGATGGAAAACATATATATACACAATTTTAACTAATATGTTTAAAATATACAAACTATGTACAAGAGAATGCGCGGAAAAAAGACTTATTCAAAGTAGCCGTACGGAACGGAGCATCGCTCGTCGATAAATCTACGCTTCAGCAAAACCGGCGAGCAGGTTTTTGTTTCGTCCCGCGTCACAATCTCGTGAAACGCGGTGCGACGCTCTAAAATGCAGATTTATCGACACATTTTCTTCTTTTTTTCTCTTTCTTTGCATTAACATTTCCCTAACGCTATTGAAATTACTTATGCAGAAGGTTGCGGAATATTATTCCCTTGATTTTACACACCTTCCACGCGCCACCGTCTGGAGTACGAACTACGTACGCGTAAAATTTCGGACCATCGGATACAAACGACTCGATGTAACTACCACGGTCGTAGCCTTAGAGCTCGTCCGTCATATCGCCCAGGAAATTTCCCGTACGCGGTTTGTATTCGCCGGGTTCTCAGCTGCTCACATAAATACACGAATCTGTATCGTAATAAAGAACGCGCTCGCCTAAACGTTCTAAATATTCGTACAGTTTCAATCGCGCCTGTGCCGTCGTGTACGCTGCTATTATCACGTTAGTAATCGGAGAAGGTACAGTCGGCGTCAATGAATCGTTTCGTAGACGCGGGGAGCTAGGGGTAAGAGGAACGGTATTCCCTAGCAGTAAATACTGTAATTGGTCAATTCATCAAAATCTGTACAGTTAGTTAGTGCGGCGCCCGTTGACAGTACTTACTCCTAGGGAATACCGTCTCTCTTACCCCTAGCTCCCGGGGCTACAAAACGATTCATTGACGCCGACTGTACTACTGCCTCGTCCCGCATTCGCCACGAAACATATATTACCTCGTCATTCACAGGTAATATCGGTTACCTCGTGCTCGGGGCTCGACAATAGCGATACGAGACGTTCCTGCGACTTTACCACCTCAGTACTCGTCAGGTTCAATCGTTGCCCGAATTTTCCCCAAAACGAATTGAGGCACAGCTTTGCGACCGAGCGTAAACCTGGATTTTGCGCAATGTTTGCTCCTATCTAAAGCAATACCCTCGACTGTTTCGTATTCTCGAAGATATCGTTCTTTAGATTGTTCGTCCACGCATTCGCTCGGCCATCCGCTCGCCTCTTGCTTCAATTTGAGGAAACAATTGATGTATTCGGCAAATAATCCCCCCTGACGCGTATCAGCGTCGTATCGGCTCGTCTCGTATTGCCATATCTCGCTCACTGCACTCACGAGATAACTCTTCTCCACAGCTTTGCGTAATTCACACGATACCCACACCCTTTCGAATTTACGATCGCGCGGATTATCGTGCGAGCACTGAGTCTGCGAGAAGTTTTCGCAGCAACTGCGGCACAAGGCGAACAGCAGTTTGCCCTGCACACGGTACGGGAGCACAGGGTGAAAGAGATTGTACGGAAAGAGCACTCTACAACGCACAAGCCCCTCGACCGCAGAAAAATCGACACCGGGCATCGCCCCGATGAGCGAGGCGCACTCTTTCTCTCCGACGAGAATTTTCGGATGTCCAATCGGGAAAGCGCCGGTTTTCAACACGTAAGGGTACAGAGAACACACGTCTACGTAACGTATCTTCTCCGTACCCGTAACTTTGCGCCGAATCGCGATGTTTCCCGTTCGACCGCCGAAAAACGCGTCACGCGGTGAGAGAGGTTCAGCCGCGAGCATCGGATGTTGGTCTAAAAACGCTCGCATTTCGCGATTTTTCCGCATATTGCAATCAAAAGCGCACTCCCATTTCTCCGTCACGATGTAGCCTCGTTTGCGAAGACGCCACGATGTTGTCAGTGTACGCTCGTATCGCGAGTTCATTGTATCGTACACTTCGCGTTTCCCCGTAGAGACGTTTGTCGCGTTCCGTTTTAAAACACGCGGGACACCCGTGCCAAAAGCAGCCGTGGTATTGCAACACGTGACGCTCACAGCCATTTTGTAATATCCGTCGACGGGAATGCCACCGACTTCCGCGAGACGAGGTTCTCGCCCGTGATCTGCGTGAACAACGGCGTGGCCGAGCTCGCGCTCCTTCCACATCAGCCACTGCAGAGCTTTGCGGGATTGCGTATCCGCGAGGCGATATCCGCCGCGAAGAATGACACCGATCTCTTCCTCACGTAAAAAGTTTTTGCGGAAAACTCGCATACATGTAGAAGCGATGGTCGTGCATTCTTCGAACAGACATACGTTTCCGCGTTCGGGAAATATCTTGCGGAAGGCCATGCACGCTCGCCGCAAGATATCAACGACGTTACGACAATAACACTATCTCGCGTTGAAAGTCAAAAACTGCGTTTTTCGCGCGTCTGTTCCGCCACGACAAAAAACGTTCGCGTTCTTCGCTAGACATACTATCCGACGAGTAATAGTCAACGGCAGGTAACGGTACGACGTACGACTGATACGCGAGAGTGTTAAATAAAGGCGGAAACTATCCCTTTTCCACCCCACCCCGCAAACCAAAAGCCTTCGGCAAAGCTCACAAACGCATCGGCATATAGTTGATGCTGTCAATAAATTTCGTACGCCCGGCCGTTAATACGATGATCTTCATCTTGTTTAATATTACTCGTGGATCCAAATCGACACGTTATTCTATAATGTAGCAAAGGATGAACTGCGCGTCAAACGCCTTGGCGTTGTGCGCGATGCAGATGATCTGCTTGAAACATTTTGTGGTTCTCATATCGAAATCGACGAATTGCCTCACCGGATCATCGCGGAACGAATTCGCGCACACCGCACCACCGGCAACGTACCGTCATGTCTTCATTTGCGCACGTGACGCAAATCTGTTGCGCGACGCAAAGAGTGGGCACGTAAATTTTCAAAGACGCTGTTCCTTCGAGCGTCTCGTCATGTCGAGTCTTGAAATCGTAGAACACGAATGCGACGCGCGCGTTTTTCCTCTTGCCAGTGTAATCCTCGCGTGCGAGAGGTCGAATATAACAAAGATGATTACCATTTTGACGCGAATAAATGTTACAAAACACGACGCCGCATTCGTGCCCCGCACCCGCTGGTCTGTACAAACGCCCGCAATAGTCACAAAATTGCAACTGCATACGCTTACGCGACCGTCTCCGTACTATTTTTCGGCTCGGTGACGTTCGAGACACTCCCGTCCGTAAAACAGTCTCTTACATTGCTCGCATTGAATTAATTCTACTTCTTCCGATTTGCATGACGGCACACCGTGACAACGCGGACATTTATGCGAGTACCGATGAACTCCTCGTTTGGGACGATAAGGCAGGTTGCAAGGATTGCAGTATCTCCTGCTCTCCGCCGCCGCTCTGAAATTTAAAGTCGGGCAATAGTGACGCGAACCCTCGCAATAAAGAATATTTAAACGTAGCAAGGATCCGAGAGAAGCGAGCAATGTGCTACCGTCGTACAACGGTTTTCCGCCTTTCGCGAAAATAGACGAGGCGTAAACACTTATTGCGTAAACTATCCCCTCAACGGCAAGGTAACGCTGAAACCGCTCAATTTCCCCAATACCACATCCCTCTTCCGAAATTGAGACGCCCGCCCTCTCCACCAACTCCTGTGCCCATTGGCGTTGTAAGGACGAGTTCGAATGTCTCAGTGCATTCCACCGCTCATGTAGCTCGTCCGTGCGGGCGTTACCTCCTTCGAGATATACCCGAGCGGCAACAAATGAGCGAGGAAAACAGAGGTTGTCGCTATTCGTTATTGAAAGAATCGAGCGTTTCTCGATTCCTTCCGCGCCCAGAGGATGGTCTCCTCTACCCGACGAGAGTGGACGGTGCATACGCGTATCGTAAACGATGCAGCGATGTCTATCCCTCCGTTACTTTGCGCAACCGAACTCACGAAAGACCAAATATTTTTGTGAGTCAAGTCACGCGCAGGACGAAAAGAAAGACCCGCTGCACCGTTGGTCAAAGACGGGGAGTCGAACCACACCCCGACGTAATCATTCAGCTCCGATAAATTTCTTAGCAAGCAAGCTCAGGTGACCCCCCGAATGAGTTCCCATCTTGTAGTAGCTCCGAGGCGGAAGCTCGGGGCTCGCGGAGCGCTTGGTGTTCACGTGGTCTGGCCGTCTCGTAGTAACTACACGGAACGTTATTTTGTTCCCAGCATGTGCTGGTGGCGGCATTGATCGTCAGCTCCTCTCTGGACGCTGGCGGATCTGCCTGGTCGTGCCGTCACAATGGAAGTGTAATCTGACAACAATTGACCACAGAAAGTGAGCATCTGGTGTCCTCGAGGGCTGTGGGCTTTCACGCCGGAGCGGATGGTGGGACTTACGGTCGCAGGCAATGGTCATCCGCTCAAGGATAGGCCAGTCTGTGACCAACTAAGAGGAAACCCCTAAGTTAAGGTGTGAGCGACCATACCGAGAGCTGCGTGGCGCAAGGAGAGTTGCGTCGTGAACGGTGCCTCCTGGATACCGGGCGAAATCCAGGAGTACGGAGCCAAGCCCCAGCCATTCGCGGCTCTGGCTGGGTGAGACTGCGCGACCGCGATACTCGTGGGAGCAAATTGGAGTTCGAAAAAGAAAATACAATCATCCTCAAATCAGTCCCCAAGAGCGAAGCCTCCTCTGGAGGTGAACGCCCAGGGGAATCTTGTAGTGCGGGAGCGGGCTCAGAAGCCCCAAAATACCGCGTAAGATATAGCGGGGCCGCTAGGCGCCGTTATAATAAACAGATGCTAGCCGGAAAGAGTGAGGCCAATAAGGTCCCCTCTATCTTCGCAGCCTCCTGCTCAAAAGGTGGAGCTGGGGGTGGGCGGGCTTCGGGTGGCGCGGCAAAGCGCGCCAAACCGAAGCACGCTACTCTCAGCCCCTCAGAAAATCGCCAGGGCAAGAGACCCAAAAATGAAGAGTCGTATGCATAAGCGACAAAAGGTCTTGTCAGAATGGTTCTCGTACTGGAGGGTTACCCTGACAAGAAAATGGGAGCCGGTGAAGTAGTTGAGATCACAAAACTAATCAGGTCTGTCATCCTCGGCATGTCTGAGAATGACAAAGCCCCCATTTTTTCACTGGTTCCTGGGAGAGGAATGGCGCACTCATTGTTGTGTGCGCCAACAAAAAGTCGGCGGAGTGGCTTAAAGCCCACTCCTCCGATTTAAAAGTCAGGGAAACTCCTCTGCATGTGCTGCCGGTTGGTGAGCTACCTAAGCGTCATCGGGTGGTGGTGCATGTGGAGGAGCCTCAAGTAGGGGTTGAGGAGGCTTTAAAGCTTCTCAATCAGCAAAACACAGGGCTGGCAACCAGCGATTGGGTCGTCACCAGGGAGACGTATAGGAGGGATGCTACGAGCGCCCACTTCTTCTGTCTGGTTGGCGACTCGGCGATGGAAGCCTCGAAGCACTGTGGCTTTAGGACTTTCTTCGGTCTTGGCCGGGCCACCGTTAGGATGGCGGAACGAGAGCGCGGGGAGGCGACGGAGAAGGAAATGGAGTCGGAGAGTGTCGGACTGCCTAAAAATGGCTTTTTTCGGCATCCAAATGACGGAGATTAACTTGCATCACAGCAAGAGCGCCTTGCTATCCTAGCCAGAAGCATGGCTGTGATGCATACAAGTATTGCACTAATCCAAGAACCATGGATTGTGAATGGTGCAGTAAAGAGACTGAATGGATGCAGCTGCTTATACAAAGCACACTCAGAAAAAAGAGTAAGATCATGCATTTTAGTAAAAGGACTAAATGCTATCTTTCTGCCACAGGTCAGCAGCGAGGACCTCACAGTCATCAAAGTGAGAGTGAAGCTGGCCGAGGAAGAGGACATGGAAGTATTAATAGGGTCATTTTATATGCCTTATGACTCCACGGATCCACCACCACATGAAGAGGTAAAAAACCTGGCGGCCTATGCAGAAGCCAGAGAGCTCAAACTCCTGCTGGGGTGCGATGCAAACTCCCACCATGTAGGATGGGGAAGCACAGACACCAACCTGCGGGGGGAGAGTCTGCACGACTACCTAATGGGCACAGAATTAACCATTCTTAACAGAGGAAACGAGCTGACATTCCTGGACTCCAGAAGACAGGAAGTCATTGATATTACGGTATGTACGGAGAGGGTGGCGAGTTTGGTGAGGGACTGGAGGGTATCGAAATAGCCCTCTGGGTCGGACCACAGACATATACGCTTAACTCTTCAACAAATACCGTAAATCAGCTGGGTTTGCAACCCACGAAAAACCAACTGGGAAGGCTTTAGGGCTGACCTTAAGGCCCAGCTCGCTGTGGCCCCAACCAGTTTTAGAACCAAAAACAACTTGGAAAACGCGGCGGCTTTTTTAAAAAACGCCATTACAAACTTCTTTGAATTAAACTGCTCACCAAAACTCAGGAATCCGGTGAACAAGATTCACTGGTGAAATAAAGAGCTCGGCAAGCTCAGGTTGGAAACGAGAAAGAAATTCAGCAAGGCGAAAAGAACAGGACTTGCAGTACACTGAGAGGCCTTTAGAAGCTCCCAACGAGAGTACAGCAAGGAGATTAAGAAATCCAAGTGCAAAAGCTGGAGACGTTTCTGTGAAAGCATTGAAAGCGCCCCGGAGGCATCCAGGCTTCAGAATACTCAGTTTGGATTACCGTCTCCAATTTGGCTGTTTCAAGCTCCCAACGGGGAATGTCACTGAGGAGGCAACTGATGACACATTGAAACATTTAATGGAAGTCCACTTTCCAGGTTTTGATTATAACATACAACCCTGCCGGCCGAAGCCTAGGGAATATAAACCCAGAGACTGGCGTCTGGCAGCTGAGGTTGTTGTTCCAAAGGGAGTTGAATGGGCTGTTAAGACCTTCTCTCTCTATAAATCACCTGGGCCGGATGGAATTTATCCGGTTTTTCTTCAAGAAGAGCTGGAGGTTCTTACAGGTCCACTCACAAAAATCTTCAGGGCTAGCATAGCCCTAAGACACGTCTCCCAGGCTTAAGGTGGTACAAGAGTAGTCTTCATACCCAAGCCTGGTAGAAATGGCCATATAACAGCCAAAGACTTCAGACCGATCAGTCTCACTTTCTTTGTACTGAAGACACTGGAGAGACTGGTCAATAGATATCTGAAAATCGGTCCTTTGCTAGTACATCCGCTGTCTCCGGCTCAGTATGCTTACAGAGAGGGCAGATACTGCCTTGCACTATCTCGTGGGAGGAGTCGAAGTGCAGTTGGAAGCAAAGGGATAAGCCCTGGACGTCTTTCTTGACATTGAGGGAGCTTTCGATAGCACCTCATATAATGTCATCAGAGAAGCAATGACCGGGCATCACATTCCCGCTGCTCTAGCAGACTGGACACAAAGCATGCTAACAGGAAGAACCCCGATTGCCACTCATGGGGACTCAAGTGTGCATGGTTTCCCCGCTAAAGAATGCCCGCAGGGAGGAGTTTTATCTTCCCTGCTCTGGTGTCTGGTCGCGGATGAACTTCTACGAGAATTATAGAAGAAAGGCTTCCTCGTCTTTGGCTACGCTGATGACGTGGCCATTATAGTGCGAGGTAGTTTTCTTTCAACACTTAAGGAGACTATGCAGAAAGCCCTTAAGATCATGCAAGACTGGTGTCAAGCAAAAGGACTCAGGGCTAATCCATCAAAGACCAAGGCCATGATTTTTACCAGGAAATATAAACCGGAAGCCATTGAGCCGCTTAGACTCGGGCGCGAAGAAATACAATACGTTTAGTCTGTTAAATATTTGGGAGTTTACCTAAACCCCAAATTGAACTAGAAAACACATCTCGGAATAAAGAGAACTAAATTCTATGCCTCTTATTGGGCGTGTAGAAGAGCAATGGACAAATTCTGGGGTATCAAATTAAATACTGCCCTACGGATATATAAGGCGGTACTAGTACCGAGCTTAACATATGCTGCTGTTGTTTGGTGGCCTAGAGTAAAAAAAATGGAGTCAAAGAATCTGCTAAAAAGCCTACAGAGTAATTACCTGAGAGCTGCGACAGGGACTATGAAAACGACACCAACAGAAGCGTTGGAAATAGCGCTCTGCATCCCACTTCTAAATTTGACAATCATAAGCGCGGCCAGACTTACAGCATATAGACTGAGGTGTCAAGGGGAGTGGAGAAATTTCGGGCGGGACCATACCAGGCTCGGTTTTTTTCACAAACCTCTCTTTACCTTAAAACAGGATAAAATATCCGGAATATGCCAAGTGGTCAAAACGTTTTCTATAAACTTGACCAGACTGGAGGGGCAGACTGGAAAAACGGAAATCTTCAGATCCAGCCGGGCGTTCAGGCCTGGTTCACTGATGGATCTGGAGCAAACGGTCGCTTTGGAGCGGGCATATACTGTCCAGGATCAAATCACAGGGAGTCGTTCTTTTTGGGTAGGTTGGCCACGGTCTTTTAAGCGGAAGTATTGGCCATTCTGGAATGTGCAAGACTCCTACTATCAAAAAAAAAAAACAAAAAAGAGAAGGATCAACATCTATACAGATAGTAAAGCAGCCATAGAAGCTCTTGCTAAGACCACCACTGAATCCTCAGTGGTCTGGGACTGTATGCAAGCTCTAAATAGTTTGGGTGAGCGAAACAGCATCACGCTAGTCTGGGTACGTGGCCACCAAGGTATTCAAGGGAACGGAATGGCTGACAGTCTGGCAAAACTAAACACCTTAGAGGAACCAGCCTGTCAGAGAGTTGGAGTCTCTTTTGCAATAAGGAAAAACCACATCAAAGACTGGCTGAAACGGGAGCACAGGACCGCTTGGGTGAAACTGAAGAGCTGCCGCCAGGCCAAGGTCCTGATGACACAGCCATTGCCAGGTAGAACAAAGGAACTACTGACTATGGGTAAGTACAAACAAAGATTGTGTATCGGTCTTCTCACAAGGCATTGGGCCTTCAGGGCACATTTATTCAACTTAGGCCTAGTTGAGGAGAGTAGGTGTAGATTTTGCGGTGAGGAAAGAGAGGACAGCGTGCACATATTGTTTCGCTGCCCGTCTCTAGTACTCAAGAGGTTCAAATCTCTGGGCTCCATGTTCGTGGAGCCCGAAGACCTGAAAATACACAATATCGGCCATCTGTGTAGCCTGGCAGCAAATGCCGGGCTAAAACAGCCTGGACGATAAACTACTAGCGGGAGTCGCAGAGGATCTTATAGATCTAGGTAACAAAAGGGACTCACAAGCTCTCCGCTTTTAGCTTATCTTATCTTATATATGCTATGTAAGTATATATATACATCCACACATATACATATACATATAAACATATATATACATATATAGTAGTATGTTATGTAAGTGTATATATATATATATATATACTAGGGCTGCGGTTATTCGAATAAATAATAATCCGGATATTCGGATAGTAATGTCATCGATTATTCGTAATCCGGATACTTCGAAATATCCGGATTTTGAATAGCTGGAGAATGAATATTCGGATATTTGTACACTCCGAATAAAACGGATAGAACAATTTGGATAATGAAGGTCACATTGTGCAGTCAAACATGTAACTTGCGACATTTCTCACTAGTTTGAGATTTATAAAACTTACACTATAATCGTGTGTATATGTATTAATATTTACCGTATTTTTAGCAAAAATAGGGTTTTAAGTTATTCGCGTTCGACATGATAATGATTGAATTATTTTATAATGTTATATGACTCAATTTAGAGACAGATCTCATATAATACATATAATTTCTTTATTGTTGTTAATAATCAGTTTTTCATCTAAAAAGTTCACAGAGTTATTATGTGTCTCAATAGTGAATATTTTAACCTATTATTATAATTATTGAAAGCATTTAATAAATTGTCTAAGTTATGTTAACTTTGCGCAAGGTCAGTTAAATTTTGTATATTTATTTATATTTATACATTTAAATTGTCACTGAAAAAGATATGAAAATTGAATAAAAAATTTGACGTAAATATTTAAATAAACTTTTTCAAACATCTAGTTTTTTGATCGTATCAGCTTCTTTTTCCTGTATCTACTAACAATTTGTAAATGTGAAAGCAAAATCGTAAAATAATCAAAAGTAGTACGCACCAAATAAAGAACGACAATCGCACATCTCTCAGCTATAATCAAACTATTATTGATCAAGTTGTTTTAAACTGAGAGTAATTAATAAATATACACACGATTTTATATTTACTCACATATGTATACAATTTCATATTCATATACAGTTATGTGTATAGATGTGCACAATTCTATGTACGATTTTATGAAACTTTTAAATATTTATGCATTTAGATTTATAAGTTAATATGTACGAAAAAAAAGTAGAGTTATTTCTTTATCTTTTATAATATAATATCAGAATTAGAGTAAACTTACTCGTAGATGACAAGTATAAATTCTTGAACAATAAATATCATTATTTTTGTATTTGTAATAGACTTTTTTAATTTTGTGATCACATTTCTGCCTCCGAGTACTGAAAGATCCCAAACTAGTTTATACGCTACTGAGTATATCGAAATATCCGGATAATACGGTGTGACGTTTTTCGGTGTTCTTACGGATTTCTCGCGTCGTCCCGCCCGAAACGAAAGAGCGAAATCGGGACACGGACGGAAGTCCGCGAGATCGGGAACGTCTGTATCGGCAGGAGAAAAAAGAGTGGTAAACCGAGCACACCACTGCGTTGAGCCGACGGATCCTTAGTAAAAATTCTGGACGCCAGACGCGTCACCGCGTCAAAATGTGCGTCGCTCGACACAATGGGCCGACTAGCTCTATTGGAACGGAGAGGGGTTGGGTCTGGACGATAAATAACCAAGGCTGTCCGGAACGAATCTCGGATTGAACGAATCAACCACACTGCAGATAGAGATAAAAATAAATAATTTATTATAACACCGCGGAGTAAGAGACGACTTTGCGAAAATAACAAAAAAAATACAAAAATAAAGTTCACTAATATGATACGGCGAGTTCGCTTTGTCGCGGCGGTAATTGACCACAAAAGAAAATAAGTAAAAGAAAATACAAAATTATGGTGACGATTAACAATACGCTCTACATAGAAACGTAATCAATCGCAGGATCCCGTTCTTATAACGACGCGTGACACCGGGAACGCTACGTCCAGGCGCGTTTTTAAGACTGGTAAAACTTCGGTGCAAGGACAAAGATGAGAGGGCTCTTTAATTAATAATAATAATAATAATAATAGTAATAATAATAATTATTATTATCATTATTATTATTATTGTTATTATTATTTGTTAAAGGCAATTGGACAAAAGTTTTTAATGATGTTTTATTTGTATGCAAATTTAGAAACGAACACCTCTTCGAACTTTAACCGACATAAATTTGTTTGCAACATCTTCCAAATTTAAATTAATCAAAACATTTTTTT
>NW_018022431.1:19061-22167 GCF_002006095.1 Pseudomyrmex gracilis
GATAGGTAATGTTATGAATATTATAAATTTATAAATGTTTATCATGCATCGAGGGCCCGCAGATCCCGGGGCCCGTCGGTGCATCGCACCGGTTGCACCGACGTTAAATACGCCTCTGGCTACGTCGTCGCGCTGACTTCACATAAGCTATACGTTATCAGGCAATAGGATAGACAACGTGCCAAACGTTTTAATCAAAGCTTTCAGGAATCTTAAAGCGGCTGAATAGATTAATCTGGTCAAATCGTGCGCTTACCGCTAAGTAAAGCGTGCCAAGGCGGGTCGCAAAACGTAATATCTGCGCCGACGAACTTATTTGATCTCGTAGGGCTCGTCGGGATTACACTGCATGCCTGCACGGCGCGAAGCTCTCGCCGAATTCCCGTCACTGGTCACGGTGTACTTCAGCAGCCAATTATAAAGCAGCAAGCACGTGCCAATTAGCACACCTGAGTAAAGCGCTCGCGAAATCGGAAAAGCTGGTTCAAGTTAGAATCAAAATGGCTGTAATCTTCGCCTGTTTCAAATGGCGAGTCCGTTGTAGAGTTTGCCACACGGAACGAGAGCTATGCGCTCTCCGCTCCGATAGATCCCTCCGTACGGTACAATAGGTCTCTTCGATTCGGTACGATAGCGGTACGATATTCCCCTTGTATGGCTTCTCCGAATCGCTCACCTCTCACTCTAGGCAGATCACTCGGAAAATCCACACCAAAATGCCTTAGAAAATGTAATAGCGGTACGATAGAGTGCAAAATCAGTACAGCAACAGGTGACCGATAAGCTATAAATGTTACGCAGGACGAAACACGTTACGATAGCGTTAGGTTAGGTTGATACGATAATCGGTACGGTATTCGGTACGATGATCGGTACGATACCCAGTACAAAATATGGCGGCCGCGAAACGATACAATAGATAAACACTTGTACACGCGAGACACAACAAAATGACTAGGATGCTGCTTGGCACATTACTGGAACTCTAGGGCTTGTAATACTCAATAGAGTAATTACGCGAGACGCACTTAAACCTACGAACTAATACCACGAAGCCCCGTAAAATCCGATTCTAGCCGCTGCTGAAAATTCGAACCTATGGCAAAGGTTATGTTCTTGCCGGTACCAACACGCGAAATTCAGCGACTAGCCTCGACACGAGACTCGAGTAACGCGGATTCGTGGCTCACAATTAAACGAGGACACCTCATCGTACGTCGTCGTCACTCTCCATCTAGAAAAATTGCCAGATTCGCCGTTGAACAATAGATCGTCGGGAATGCCGTCAGTGCGTCCGTCCCGTTCGGTAGGTAGCGACCGAGAGAGCGAGGATTCGGGGTCGATGCGTCTGAGCGCGCTAGGATCGCTTAGGGTAGATCGCTGCGGCCAATCAGGTCGCGAGGGGCGCTACACGCGACGCGATGCTCGCGCTCGGCGACAGGACCCACGGCCGCGAAATTCAAATAGATTACCAGGCCCTCACTAGCAAAAATGCAAGCAGCAGAGATTTCCAAGCGTTGGATTCCGCAGATTCAACAAAGATGCAGCATGCAGTAGCGCAGCAGGGTAGTAGTTGCAGGTTAGCAGCAAAGGTTTGCAGACGGCTTTTCCGGTGCGAGAGGAAGGTCAACGCTGTCCCCATCGTTGTGTATTCGTATTTAGTTCTCGGCTACCCAGCGCCGAGGTCCGCTGTCTTCGTCATAGTCCTCTCCCGCGCCACTGGTTCTTTGAGACTCACCCCTCTGGCCGTCATGCGAGTGCCTAGCTGCGACTTCACGCCCGC
Organism: Pseudomyrmex gracilis; assembly: GCF_002006095.1. Classification (NCBI taxonomy): domain Eukaryota; kingdom Metazoa; phylum Arthropoda; class Insecta; order Hymenoptera; family Formicidae; genus Pseudomyrmex; species Pseudomyrmex gracilis. Next base: position 20,845 of record NW_018022431.1, read on the forward strand.
CTTTCTCTCGCGCTTTCTCTCGCCTTTATCCAACAATCAACGGCTCCTGATACTTCCTCCAGTAGTGTGTTCTCAGTGTGGTGAGGCGCCAAGAGCATACAAAAAAATAACACAATAAGCGACTAAATTTAACGCACGCAAGCAAGCCCTGGAGGATCCTGGCACTTCCCAGACGGTTCGCACCTCCGGATCTCCCGCGATCATTCGAGCTTTTGTGGCGAGGGAGGAGCGACGCGATTACCGTCACAACGGATATTCGAATAACTCGAATAGTACTATTCATACTATTCGTTGCACGAAGTATCCGGATATTCGAATACTATCCGTTGATCGAAGTTTATTCGTACATATATATTATATTCGAATATCCGGATATCCGAATCACACTGTTATTCAAATTTAAGCCGCAGCCCTAATATATACCATGGTGGAAGTAATAAGGTGTGCTCGTNTCTCGGACAATTTTCGTCACGTTTTGCGCAGTGACTGAGATCCGCCATAATTCTATAGTACACGTAACATGCAATAAGATAATGGGTGCGCTTTGCCGAAGTTAGCGCTACGTAGCGCTACGTAGCGGCTTCATGTAGCAGTTGCAACTGNTGCGTTACTTNTGCTGGACAGTATTGCTACGCGCAGCATGTTCTAAGTAGTGGCCGCCATTTTTGTAAGCAGTTGCAACTGCTACATGAAGCTGCTACGTAGCGCTACGTAGCGCTAACTTCGGCAAAACACACTCAATGTGCGCATATGCATGAAACGGAATACACTCTATATAAACAAAGAGCGTGAGAAATAGGTTAACTCTACAAATCGGTATGCATATTTATTAGTATAATTTATTTATAGTTAACACATATGATATTGTAATTAATAAATTATATTTAAACTTGATTTATTAAATGTATTATTAAAGTTCTTTTTAAATCATATGCATTTGAATGATTTAAGATGGCTGAATTCAGTCACGCTTTTTTATTGGCCAACAAAACTGCTTGCGCACGAGCACACCTTGTTACTTCCACCATGATATATACATATACAGTAGTATGCTATGTAAGTGTATATATATATATATACAGGGTGTCCCAGAATAGCCGTACAATCTCTCGTAGGCAGGTAGAAGGAGTAAAACTGAGTCGAAAAGTCCTATACCATTTTGCTAGATTTGCAATAGTTACTGAGATTTTAATTAACAAACATCCGCGAATAAGCATGCATCGGGCTGTCTTGCGCGTAAGACAGCCCGCCGCGCTTCGCGCGCTTACAGTTGTTACCCGTAGCAACGATGCGGGAGGAGCTAACATAACAGCATATATTATA
>NW_018022432.1:0-1725 GCF_002006095.1 Pseudomyrmex gracilis
CCGACTTCCAGAAAAGCTTCGAGAGGTGGATCAAACGCTGGCAAAAGTGCATCGCAGCCGACGGGGACTACTTTGAAGGAGACAACTTGAATTTTGAAGAATAAACATGTACTTTTCTTTTTATGAATAAATTCCGGTTATTTTTTGATCATGGTAGTATTTATACTAACATGTGGTTAAAATTTCAAGACATTCCTATGAAACTCGTTTTTGGGGACAACTACCTTAACAATATTGTGCCGTGTTACATTCATTTCGTGCCGTGATTATTGTGCCTCTGTGCTGCCTTAACACCAAGTGGGTACAAAGATCCGAGCCTCTGGGTTGCAGACAAGGACGATCGAGACAGACAGATGACCGAGAACGACGAGATACGGTGAGGTGCCCGTTTTCTAATTTGTAAGCCACGAATCCGCGTTGCCTAAGCTTTGTGTCGAGGCTAGTCGCTGATTCTCGCGTTTTGTTTATGTCGGCAAGGACGTGTCCTTCGCTTTATTTGTGATTTTCGGCAGCGGCTAGAATCAGGCCTCACAAGGCTTCGTAGCGAGCTATTTATAGGTTAATTGCATGCTGAGCTCTAGTGATTTCTTAAATATAATCAAGCCCTGGAGATGCGGTAACGCATCAAGTAGCGTTTTGTGTAAGAATTAGCGTGTAGTTTCTATACTTTTTCAAAAAAAGGTAAAAACAGGCGCCAAGTACACGCACAACACGTATTGTATTTAAATTAAATTATTTTTTTTATTTATACTCCAAAAACTTCTTTCTTTATAAAACCTGTTTTACAACATTTATATACTACAAAACATTCTTTCTCTAAAACCCCGTTTTACAACGAAAGTGATATCACAAAGTAGCACCAAGTAAATTTTGTACGTTCCTTTTGTACATTATTATCCTAATCTAAGTATACATAATTACTTTGTTAAGTTTTTGTTACGGAAAACATTTTGAAAGAAAGAATTGTCTGGGTCTATTAAAGTAACAAAAGGATTTGTAGTGAAACTAACAAGTAGACCCAGCAAAACTTTACTTTCCGTGAAAAACAAAAAAAAAGAAAAAGAAAAAATTTTGTCAAAATAAAAACTATTTAAAATGCAAAAAAACTTGGCGCGGCTGCATCTCAAATATAATGAACTGAAACTTTTATATGCACGGCAGTCTGATACTTACATGTGCACATGTAAAATATGTCTGTCTGTAGATAAATTTTTGGTGCAGCCGCGCCAAGTTTTTTTGCATTAAATATTTTTTATTCTGATAAAATTTTTTGAACACACACATCGACATCTGTGTCTGCTCCATACAGCCAAACATATATCTGTTTAATAAGAATTTTTGGAGTCGTTTATATCAAATTTCATTATTTATGAAGATATCTAGCTAGTATTTATATATAGGTATATACTGTGACGTTTTTCTCTGGTCTTACAAAATTCCCGCGTCGTCCCGCCCGAAACGGAAGTCCGAAATCGGGATACGGACGGAAGTCCGCGAGATAGGAAACGTCTAGATCGGCAGGAGAGAAAAGGGTGTAGACTGAGCACACCACTGCGCCGAGTCGACGGATCCTTCGTTGGAATTTTGGGCGCCAGACGCGTAAACGCGTCAAAATGTGCGTCGCTCGACACGATGGGCCGACTAGCTCTATTTGGAACGGAGAGGGGGTGGGTCTGACGATAAATAAACAAGGCTGTCCCGAACGAATCTCGGATTAGGATCGCA
>NW_018022432.1:3395-13162 GCF_002006095.1 Pseudomyrmex gracilis
GAAGATTTCCAAGCGCTGAGTTCCACAAATGTAATAGAGATGCAGCATGCAGTAGCACAGCAAGGTAGTAGGTGCAAGTTAGCAGCGGAGGTGTGCAGCAGGCCTTTCCGATGTGAACGGAAGGTCAAAGCTGTCTCCATCGTCGAGTGTTCGCCTCGCTTCCTCGGCTTCCCAGCGCCAAGGTTCGCTGTCCTTCTCGCTGTCATTTCTCTCGCCGCTTATTTCCGGAGACTCCCCTCTGGTCGTCGTGCGAGCGCCGAGCCGCGACTCCACGCACACCCTTCTCTCTCGTTTTCTCTCGCCTTTATCCACAATCGACGGCTCCTGATACCTCCTCTAGTAGTATGTTCTCGGTGTGGTGAGGCGCCAAGAGCATACAAAAAAAATAATACGAATAAGCAACTAAATCTAACGCACGCAAGCAAGCCCTGGAGGATCTTGGTGCTTCCCTGACGGTTCGCACCCCCGGACTCCCGCGATCATGAGAGCTTTTTGTGGCGAGGGAGGAGCGGCGCGACGACCACGTCACAATACATACCTTTATTACTCGGCTCTGCCGTTGTTTCCTCTAGAACCTAAAACTATCCAGATCTTCTACCGTCGGTAAATCGGTACTTACGTTAAAATCGGTGCTTCGAGAGTCGAAGTTTGGGAGTAAAGTTACCAGTATCACCATTTTGTTGTAACTAACATTATCAAAAAACTACTGTTCCGAGCGAGTTACCATTACTTATGAGTTACCACCGTAACCCTTACGCCAACGTCGACAAGTTATCACCTTTAAGTCGCAACCACATAGCATCACAGTTAGTTGCAAAATTAATAACTAACAAACTAAAGGAACAAATGAATTTTTTTGGCTGTTGAAGCAAAACACAGTTTTTGGAGTGTGTATTTATTTTAATCCGTTTATTAAAATACTATAGCATAAACGTTTTTGACCTTTCAATTAGGTCCTTATCAAATGCATGTCTACAAAGAATTAAGATAGAATCTGATAAATAAAATTTGAAAATAATTAATTAAGAATTGCAGAATAAAACAATATACAAAAGTCACTTACAAAAATCTTAGCTATTATACGTCGCTGAGTGCTGATCTTGGATGTCCATGTTGCACGAGCCGTCCCGACCAACACTTTACAAGAGTGAATACGCGACTGAGAAACAAACGTGTGTATAAAGATAGAAGTCAAATCTACAGATAACATAACACTTTATGATGTCTTATTGACAAACGGTAAATATAAATTGTCTAAATTTTCCGTGTCACACTGTAGATTAAGTCCGCAGACTTGACTTCTTATATGTAGCATTTAATAAGACATCCACGATCAGCACTCAGCGACGTATAATAGCTAAGATTTTTGTAAGTGACTTTTGTATATTGTTTTATTCTGCAATTCTTAATTAATTATTTTCAAATTTCATTTATCAGATTCTATCTTAATTCTTTGTAGACATGCATTTGATAAGGACCTAATTGAAAGGTCAAAAACGTTTATGCTATAGTTTTTTAATAAACGGATTAAAATAAATACACACTCCAAAAACTGTGTTTTGCTTCAACAGCCAAAAAAATTCATTTGTTCATTAAAAAATTCCTGAAGCTACATACACTCATCTTTACAAACTAAAGGAGATAGAGAAAAACGTTTGCGCTATAATTCTCAGCACATCAAACTGCAAAATATATCAGCCCGGTTTGAACATTCTAGGTTTTGTTTTTAACAATCGAATGTTTAAATAATAAAAATGATTAAACTTTTATTACGTGGTATTTTGCATCTAACTAATACAAAACGAGATCTGAAAACCATTTTGCTCTAACTTGTACCGTTCTCAAAATATTCAATTTGTTAACTTTCATTCTATGTCATAAATCGCAGAGTAGCCGATTGAAGGTACCTGCAAAATTGGTTTCAAGCTATCTCTTCTGGTTCTCGAGATATCCGCGATTTGCGAAAAGAACTATGTATCGTTAAATGTAGAATATTAAAATAAGTCAAATGCGTATATTCGTTATTCATAAGCTTTATTAAGTAAAACCGCGTTTTCGGGAACTTTCCAATCACCGAACTAACATAGGTTGTAAAATAATAGAAAAAAAACCTTCGTTGTGCGTGATTTGTCGCGCGTGGACTTGACGCAAGGCACTACCGTGTTTCTTGACGTTTCTCTCTTTCTCTAACTTTCTTCTTAAAACGTGCTCGTTAAACAACATCATCTGCACAAATGTGAACATGCACATTCCTGAGTGTCCCACGACGATGAAAACGTTTCTTAATCGTGATTTACACGTCTATTTTTCATCTTATTCATTATCTTCGTTCTGAAGTCACAAACACACAAAACGCAAGAATACTTTTTTTTGTAATGTTTCATTCTGAAGCGAATGAGACTAAAACGAAATTAATCGGTTCAGTCGTTCTTGAAAAATAGCCTTTTAAAAACCTTCTTATTCTCTCATTGGCTTAGTTTACATCGTCAAAACTTGATACGCGTATTAAGTTTGGTGCGTACTAAAGCCTTTAATACGGGTGCGTTTACATCAAACGTACTAAAAGAAAAAAATAATGCAAATATAATTTATGTCGATTGCCTCCTAGCAGTGATAATTGGAATTAATGTGCTTGAGTTTCTTGTTGCAGATTATGTATACTTTGTTTCTATAAAAAACGTGTATAATGTAGAGTGTATAATTTAATTGAAAAAGGATGAATAATAACAGTATACAAAAATATATAGCTTGAGCCGTTTTAAAAAAGTCTCTTTTCTTCATATCTTTAACTAATAAATTAAAAATATCTATATGGTTGTGTTTTTTTCCGTTTATTAAAACAACAATTTGCTTTTCCAGGCATAATTCCAAAAATGTCTTTGTTTCATATTCTCCTCAATTCATACCTTTTCTCTAAGACATTTTGATTAGAGAGACTAAAAGATTATAAGTTTATAATCTTAACCTATATCTTGTAATCAACTTATAACTTTAAAATACGTTTCATGCGTTTACATCATTTGTATTACTTGATACGCGTATCAGTTTAGTACGATACTCCTGTTTGATACGCTCGTATCAAGTTGATCCGATAGCGTTTACATCGTGCGTACTAAAATATTTAGTACAAATTTGGTACAAATATAGTACTTGATACGCGTATCAATTGCACGATGTAAACTAAGCCACTGAATTTCGCGTATATAAGAGGCACGGTGTGCACGGTGTGCAGTTCGAACGCCACTTCGTTGTGCGTGAACTTGGCGCGAGGCACTACTGTGTCTCTTGCTGTTAAATTATTGTCGATGTTCGTCGCAACGGCCGTATAGTGCCGCTCTCGCGCCGTGTAGATATCGTCGCGTACCGGCGATCAGCTGATATTTTGTATGCGATCGTGACGAGCCATATATCTGTTGTTTTGCACAATTTTGTCACATTTATTTTGTTAGCGTATTCTAAATTGATTTGTCGCGTTTTGTGTATTTGTCTACAGCTACCGTTCCGCGATACCTATTTTAGCATTCCAGCCTAATTCGCATTGGGCAGAGAAATCTTTTGTATCTTATTGCGTCAGTGCTTTCCTTGTCAAATTGTCATCTCGTGTATCATGAGGATCTTGCATAAAAACGGTACCTTACAAAGGAAGTGACGCAAATGTCCCTCTCCGATTTTGATGAGCTTTGAATATGTTGTAAAGTAGCTAAAAATAAGAAACCCTTATTTTTTTTATGTGCTTTCTTGCACGTTTGGGGAGTGATACACCCCTTCAAAAAAAAAACCGGTTTTTTTGTTTTATGCGAGTATCATCAAAACGGTAAAAGATATAAAAAAATGTTTTAAATAAAAGTTGCATAGTATTTTATAGGCTTTACAACCGCGTAGTTGGATTTATTTTTCATTCAACATTTTTGTATTTACTCCCACCCGTCATTTTTTTTTCAATTTTCAAAATTTTTGTAAGGAAAAACTGTAGCATTTTTTACGCTGAATGCAACCATATATGATTTTCTTATGTTTCAAAATCGCATCTTTCAGAAATAAACTATCAATATCATATTATATGCGTCGCGCTGCATGACTCATCATTTATGTCGCGCTTTAATCGTAATAGGCAATACAAAAATTAAAGAATGAAAATAGTCACATTGTCACGTATTGGATAAAGTTCTAATCACAGAGCAAAGAGCAAAGTTTAAAAGCGTTGCTAAGACATCCCTTCCACTGATGCTTTACACTTTTAATTTATTTAACAGAGATTAATTTCATATAATATTATATACATATAAATTAGTACAATTATTTTTAAATATAACTTTAGCTTTAACGATTTTATAAGATGATATTCAAAACATACTAATTACATACACACTCACACGTACAAAATAAAAAGAAAGATAATTTGAAAGATAAATAAATGGAAGTGTTTAACAATTTAATTTATAGTGCAATTTATGTTTATTTTTCAATATTAATTAATACAAAGAATGTAAATTAATTACAGGTTCTAATCAATAGTAAAAGCATTCCCTTTTGTGTTTATTGCGTTTTTAGGTTTTTTAATTGTAAAGTGGATGTAATGAGGGTGTGTGTAATAAAACAATTAAAACTCTAGTTTCAAGAACATACAACATAATATATAACTATAACATATAATATTTAACTATTACATAATATAATAGTAACATAAACATATATTCAAAAGTTAACATGTATAGAAAAAACATATATTAAAAATATTAAGTGAATTTATAGATATACATAAGTATCACAAAGATGATGTCCATGAAAGAAATGATTTATGCAAAGCGATTTTGTGCACCATGCGCAAGTAATTATTGCAGTTGAGCCACAAATATCACATGTCGATTTTAACTGATTTTTGAAACAATATTCTACTGGTGTTTCAAATTCTTCGGGTTTATTTTCCACATATCCGCTTTTATACCATGCGTTTCGAAATAAATTTCTAAATCTAGGCGATGAAAACTGACCATGAGTTAATGATTGTAATTTTAAAATATTGTTTCTTGCGTGAAGATTTTTATTTCTAGATCCAAAAGCATTACAATATCTGAAAAGTGTTTAATGAAATTTTTCCACACACAAAAACCATATACATCTAATGGTTGTATGTTTTCTGTTGTTCCAACCGGTATAGTTAATAGAATTATAGTTTCTGTAGATTCTAATTTAGTTTCTTGTATAATATTTGGACAATGACCAGTCCATGAATCTAATAATAAAACGGACTTTGGTCTTACGTTTGGAAAAAATACGTTTTGCAACCAAATTTTAAAATAATCTGACGTTAATGTTCCGAATTTCGAAGCTCTAACTAAAATATTAGGTGCCATGAACATTGTTTCTTGCACTCTAGGACCAAATGTTCCACTAACTTCTTTCAATACAATAAAAAGAGGCGATAATAACATACCATCGGCTGAAACAGTAGGTTGTATAGTATAGCTATGCGTAATTGTTGTTTTAGATTGTACTACAGACTCAATTCTTTTTGTTCCTTTATATGCTAATGTACGACCGGCATGCAATTCTAACTGGAATCCGCTTTGATCACTGTTGTAAATATTTTCTGCTCCATATTGAGTTATTTGATATTTAACGTTTTCAATAAATGAATTACACTTTTCTTCAAGCTCGACGTTTGCTAGTATAGATTTTTTTGTTGCAAATTTTGTTATTTTACGAGATACAATATTATGTATTACTTTGAATTTTTGTATTCAACGCATCGACGCTTTGAATCTCGGTACATTTAAATCTTCCTGTGCTCGAACAGCCCATCGAGCTAAATCAATGTCGTGAATAATTATTCCTTTGTCAAGAGCTATATTAAAATTATTTAATATATTGTATATTCTGAAATTTGTTTTAAGTTGTGGTATCTACTGCCACCTTCATTTACTTGAATTTCCCATCGTCGCAATTGACGTAATGAAGATACTTTCCGAAATCTTCGTTTAACTCCTTCCAATGTTCTTGGTCCAATTTTTCCACTTTTTCAATATTCCACTACTTGTTTTCTGTATTCATACGGAATACGAGGTGTGATCAAAAAGTAAAGTAACTCTTTGAATTTCGCGCGCTCTGTACACTCTAATTTCAAAAATTTTGTTGTTGTTGTGTTGGTACACTCGTCACGATCATATGTTCACAGTTTTGACTATATAGCATGTGTTGTTTTTATGTGAGAGGCATAAAAAGGTTAGACTCGTGTTTGCGTGCTCGGCGATTTTTGCTCTTGAAAATAATGGAGCAGAGAGTTTGTATTAATTTTTGTGTAAAAAATGGTATTAAGTGTTCAAAAACTCTTGAAATGTTGACAGTGGCGTACGATGAGTCAACTTTGAGCAAAAAAAATGTTTATAAATGGTATAAGTTATTTCAAGAGAGCCGAGAAAATGTTAACGATAAACCTCGCTCTGGACGCCCCAGCACGTCAAAAATCGACGAAAATGTTCAGAAAGTGAAAGAAATTGTGTTGAAAAATCGTCGAATCACGATTAGAGAAGTAGCTGATGATCTTAACATATCGTTTGGCTCATGCCAATCAATTTTAACGGATGTTTTGGGTATGACACGTGTGTCACCGAAATTCGTTCCAAAACTGCTTAATTTTGATCAGAAGCAGTATCGCATGAACATCGCCCAAGACATGTTGAACGACGTCAATGATGATCCTGATCTGCTCAAAAAGGTTATAACTGGTGACGAATCATGGGTATATGGTTATGACGTCGAAACCAAAGCCCAATCATCTCAATGGAAGAGCCCAAGAGAGCCAAGACCGAAAAAGGCACGCCAAGTTCGTTCGAATGTGAAGGTTTTGCTCACAGTTTTCTTTGATTACCATGGCGTTGTGCATCGAGAATTCCTACCACAAGGTCGTACGGTAAACAAGGAGTATTACCTTGAGGTTATGCGGCGTTTGCGTGAATCAATAAGAAAAAAACAGCCGAAAGTGTGAAAAGAAAATTCATAGATTTTGCACCATGATAATGCACCTGCGCACACGTCGTTACTAGTGAGTAGTTTTTTAGCCACAAACAATACTACCATCATGCCTCAGCCACCGTATTCACCAGACTTGGCCCCCTGCGACTTTTTTCTCTTCCCAAAATTTAAAAGGCCCATGAAAGGACGAAGATTTGCGACAATTGAGGAGATTAAGGCTGCATGGAGGAGCTCAAGGCAATATCCAAAAGTGCATTTCAGAAGTGTTTTGACGACTGGAAAAAGCGCTGGCACAAGTGCATTGTATCAGAGGAGGATTATTTTGAAGGGGATAACATAATTTTGGATAAATAAATGAATATTTTTTTATAAAAATTAAAAGTCACCTTATTTTTTGATCACACCTCGTACGTTCATCTGTGGTACATATAAATTTAGGAGTTAGTATATATTCTTCATTTTCGTGCTCTACATCTTGTAGCTCTACTTGTTCTGCTTCTGAAATATTATTATTATTGTCATAATCCAAAGATATTTTCTCCTCTATGTCACATTTTTCATCACGCATTTCTTGCAATATCACCTATATTTTACGTACCGTTTCTCGTTCTTCTGACGTTATTGGACTTGTAGGTAAATTCAAAGCAGTAAAAGTCACGTAAAGCAACATTATTACATTATATGGATTAAATTGAACCATTCTGAAAAATATAAATAAATACTAAATATTGTTTTAAACTTTATTTGTGTACAAGAAGAATAATACTTACTTTATAGTTTAGTAAATTTCCTTGTGTTATTTTTTTTGTGTTCATTAATTTATGAATTATTACTATTATGTTGCAGCTTTGTAATTTGAAAGATACATATATTTGTATATTTGTCNAGTCAAATATNTTGGATATAATCAAATCAATAGTCAGAATTCACTCACTATTTCGTACTCACTATTATCTTTTTACATATTATTTTTCCACAGTCACTATATAATAAACCAAACTTCCAAGCGTAATATACGATAGCTAACTTGAATATGACGCGCTGCGAACAATGATTATTAATATAAGCCATTCTACAATGAGTCATAGCAACAGATAACAACTAGAAGAACAGTGCTATTTTTAGTTGCACTTGGGCGTTGCGCAACTGGCGACGGAACATTTACAACTCATTATAGAATAAGTAAAATATAACGCATCAGTGGAAGGAATGTCGTAGCAACGCTTTTAAACTTTGCTCTTTGCTCTGTGATTAGAACTTTATCCAATACGTGACGATGTGACTATTTTTATTCTTTAATTTTTGTATCGCCTATTACGATTAAAGCGCGATATAAATAATGAGTCATGCAGCGCGACGCATATAATATGATATTGATGGGTTATTTCTGAAAGATGCGATTTTGAAACATAAGAAAATCATATATGGTTGAATTCAGCGTAAAAAATGCTACAATTTTTCCGTACAAAAATTTTGAAAATTAAAAAAAAATGACGGGTGGGAGTAAATAATAAAATGTTGAAAGAAAAATTAATCCAACTACGCGGTTGTAAAGCCTATAAAATACTATGCAACTTTTATTTGAAACATTTTTTTATATCTTTTACCGTTTTGATGATACTCGCATAAAACAAAAAAAAACGGTTTTTTTTCGTGCAAGAAAGTACATTAAAAAAATACGGGTCTCTTATCTTTAGCTACTTTACAACATATTCAAAGCTCATCAAAATCGAAGAGGGACACTTGCGTCACTTCCCTTATTAATTAATTGCGGTGCCGAATCACACGGGCTAGACGTGTGTGCTTGTGTTAAGCTTTAACTATTTGAGAGATTTAACTATTTGCGTTTATCTTGCTGTCACCTCTGTTTTGCATGCAAAATTGGAAAATACGTGAGTCTTTTAATCGATCGGTCAGAATAAGGTGCATGCGAGGCGGAAGTATCCAATAGAGAGGCGACTTTTGTAATTATATCGGTGGGAGAGTGCGATCGGAGCGTGGATATCGAGGTGAGTGGTACTAAAGAATTCGCGAGCGTACCGTGAATCAGAGATGCCAGATTCGGAACACTTGGTAGCATGCGGTAGCATAGAGGGGATGCGCACACAACCTCAGATCGTGTACGTGTGCGCTCGAGACTTCGGGCGCGATCGGGCAGTAGAAAGAGACAGAGAAATGACTTTCTGTCTCGCTCTCGCTCGGGCGAGTTGGCGATACGACGTTCAACTCTCAATAACGTCGTAAGCGGCATAAGAAATGTCCGAATTCTCCGGCTCGTCCTCTGACTTTCTTTTTATTATAATTAAAAGTTGTATTTATATGTATGTATACATAAAATTTATTAGGAGTATAAATAAGTTTCCGCCGTTTTTTATCAAAAATTGGGCATTTATTGTGAAAGAACGGTACATAATGTTTTATTCGAAGTATTGTCCATCGCTAGCCACTACCTTTTCCCATCTTTCTGGTAGCATACGGATACCTCGTCGAAAAAACGCTTCATCGTTTGAAGCTATCCAGGAATCGACCCAATTTTTGGTATCTTCATATGATGTGAAGTGTTGCTCAGACAGGCCATGTGCCATCGATCGAAACAAGTAATAATCAGAAGGAGCAATGTCTGGTGAATACGGCGGGTGACATAAAACTTCCCAATTGAGTGTTTCCAAATAGGTTTTGACCGACGCCGCAACATGTGGACGAGCATTATCATGCAGAAGAATAACTTTGTCGTGTCTGGAGTAGTAGTGGGCACGTTTTTCCTTGAGTGCTCGGCTCAATCTCATCAGTTGTGT
>NW_018022432.1:13847-22390 GCF_002006095.1 Pseudomyrmex gracilis
ATGATGCTGATACAAAATCGCTAATATTTCAAGGTTATGTTGTTAGCAGATATCCAATCCTACGATATGACGTTTTACAGCTAACAATTTTAACAATAACATACTATTGAGACCATCCTTTGTCAAACGGCGGAAACTTATTTATACTCCTAATATATGTACAAAAAACTGCGTACAAATAAAATAATAACTTTACCATTCTTGGCCAATATGTACGTTTATTTATTATTTTAATTGTACGCAGTTTTTTGTACATATAAATTGTGAGCTTTAACTCTGCTTTGTCAGTAAAACAGACCTTCCTCTTCTTATCTTATCTTATAAACACACACGATTATAAATAATTACACGCACGATTACACATAAGTATCACTGACTCCTTGGACCGCTTCGTAGAAACCGAAATAGAAAAAGAAATTTATCAACAAGTAACTACTAGAAATTTGCAACAATGAGCTTCGAATGCTGCACGTCAATTTGATAATTTTAATTTTAAAGCATCTGACTGGTAGGTTACAAAATTTAAAAAACTGCATAAAATCCGACAACAAAAAATCGCGGAATATGTCACAGACAAAGAAACACTGTTATGAATTGTTTTATAAAATTACATAAATATAATGTAAATATATTCTGCAACTGTTAATATTTATAAAACTCACTTTAATATAATATCTATAACCTATTTAATATTTTTTACTTTAATCAATATTTTCTTATTTTTCAGAATGTCAATATTACTTCATGTATGACACATGGATGCTTTAAGTGATTTTTAAAAAACCTTGTAACTGTACAAAAGCAGCTTTTTTGCAATGTGCAAGATGTCGTGAAAATTATTGTTTCTCGTGTTTCTACGATGAATATCATCCTGCCTCGTGTAATGGTTCATCTGATTAATAAAACTGTATGATTAATAAAATAATAAATATATATTNGGTCATTGGAGCCATTCGCTAGGTGTTGTGCGAAAATTATACGTGTATATATATCCATATATACGTGTTCACATGTAAATTTTACAGCTAACAATTTTAACAAAGTTAAAGTTAGCTGTAAAACTCCAAGTGCCTCGGTGGCCGAATAGGAAAGGCGACGGCACGGAAAGCCGGAGATTCCAGGTTCGACTCCTGGCCGAGGAGTTTTTTTCGCAATATAAATTTAATTTCAATTAGGGGGGTATTTGGGATTTTTTATATAAGAGATGCAAGTATAGCATCCAATATGAATTTTAGAATTGTTATTTCAATTCGAATTTCACGTGTAAAAATTTACATGTGAACACGTATATATAGATATATATACACGTATAATTTCCGCACAACACCTAGCGAATGGCTCCAATGACCGAATATATATTTATTAGTTTAGAAACTACAGAGCCGAAAACGATTCTTTAATTAATAAAATATATTTTTTATTTATTTGTGTCTTTTATGTTAATTTTCTTTATTCGATTTGTTAATTTTTTTAAAAAAAGATCTGCAATTTAATTAATTTTTTATAGATAGCAATTCTGTAAACAAATTTTCAAGAGAGAAAAAAAGAAAAATGTTCATTTTTATTTAAAAATAGACAAACTGTCAAAGTTTATTATTATTTATATTAATATTTATTAATTTATGTAATTATTGAATGTAAAATTTGTATTCTAAGTAAAAAAAATCTATCTATCGAGAATCGAACTGTCAATCTTAAGAGCATGAGTCAGGCGCGCTACCGCTGCGCGACGCTGACTTTGATATAATGGTCTACAAATTTTGCTTATAAGCCGCTCAGAAATTTTTGATCTAGATGTTCTCGAAAACGCTTGAGTAGTAGGTCTTATTGCTTTGCTCAATAACGGTTTATAGTAAGGTCTATCTACAAAAAAAATTTTATTGAAATCGGTGAGGTCATCACCGTAAGGTCCCTATGTTAGTTAAATTACTCTCTGGCTTAAATAACAAAAAGGGAAAAATTTGTGTTGTTAAAGTGGAATCTCGGAACCGGATTTCGCGTACAACCATTCTTAAGAGGCGCGACCGTCGTTACCAACCTCTACAAAGAAGGATTGCGGCCGAAGTACCAGAGCTGGCACCCCTCCTTTCCGAATCTTCAATTAGTTTTAAAATTTCGGAAGGGTTTAGTGATAAAACATTAAATGAGAGTACTGAACCAAGTGAAAACCAGCAGCCACACACATCCATTCATCAGGCTCAGTCGTCCTCTCCATCCTCTTCATCTTCTCAATCTTCTCAATCCTCTCCATTTTCTCCATCTTCTCAATCCTCTCCATTCTCTCTATCCTCTCCATCTTCTCAATCCTCTCACTCTCTATTCTCTCCATCCTCATTACCTCGTTCATCCCTGGTGGATTCTCCATCGTATTCCCCTGTAGCTCCCGGAGAGATTCCAAATTTTGATCCTTTCTCTACTTCTCCTCGTCATGATTCTTTCTTATAAATCCTGAAATTCACCTCAGACGACTGACACTCACACACACACACACACGCGCGCGCGCGCGCATTCACGCACTTATTCAGTCTATGTGTAGCTATTATAAAATGTTAAAATAGAACGTAAATAAACAAAAAAAATAAGTTAGTGTCGCGTCAATTAAGTCTGTATGTTTGTCGCGCTAATAAATGTTTTATATGCTTGAAGAATTGTGAAGTTTTAGTTACTTAAACCTTGAACCTCCGTTCAGTGCTATATCATTCCTGCAGTCTTTCAAGTGATTGTCGGGTCTCGTCCCAGGAAAGTTAGATTCGCGTGTAAGTTCTAAAAAGAGACCGGCGGGTGAGAAGACGTTAGTCAAGTAATATCGGTACACCCGTTGACTTGTCCGCGTCACTAAGCATTCTCGCTCCCCTTCCGAGGGTGTGCCGCCTTGTCGTAGTGGAGGGGCTTGAGTGCCGTGTTGATCCGTGGAGCTATGCCGGCGGGAACATTCCTGGCAGGGTCACCTTTGCCAAACAGGTCCACGGAGAGCAACCAGACCAAGAGCGCACCCGGGCAGGCCGAGCTCGTTAGCCCTGTGTGGGCAGCCGGCCTAGGAGAAGAAAAACTCCAAAATCAAACCACTTTTCTGAAATTATGGGTATGAGTTCAGAAAAGAAAATGAACGTACCGGTCCAGAGTGATCGGACACTCAGGGCCCGGCGTGGGGGTGTTGCCATTCCAGGCACTCCCATGACGTCATTGCGCCATGGGTCAACCACTGCTTGCACCGCAGGGGCAGTGGTGGAATCCACGACTGCGAAAAAGCGCCCGGACGTTTTGGCGCTAGGCGCCAAAAAGATGTTCGGAGCGCGTGTCTCCCTCGCGAGGGTGGACGCAGGAAGCGTCGCCCCTAAGGGAGACGGGGAAAAAGGGCCGGCGAGGGAACGCTCTCGCTCCCCGCCATTTGCCGGCGTGTTCGGGTCCCCACTGCCATCCGGGGACTCGGACATCATGGAGGTAGAGGAGGATGCCTCCATATTGGCCCCCGGTACTAGTAAGGGTACTAGGGAAAAAGGCCGACCGCCGAGTGCCGGCAAATTTCTGGGGTTTGTCGCAGCCGAGAAACGTTTCCTGGCTGCGAAACGAGCGGAAGCCGTGCATGAGCTAGAGGACCGGTGTTGGAGCAACACCGCTCAGCTGCCGTCATCCAGACTTCCAGGTTCGGTATCCTCCGCGGCTGAGATGGTCCAGAAGACCCACACAGCCGCGGAGGCGGTGATGAAAGTGGCCACCACGTCAAAAAACCTTCACGGAAGATATGTGAAGATCCTTAAGGACGTGGCGGCCACTATGAAAGGACTCGCCGAGGGCATCGTTGCCCTCGCCTTTCAGCCGGGAAAAACGGCAAAGCTGGAGCGGGGCGGTTCTGGCGCGTTACTAGAGGAGCGCGTCAGAACTTTGGAAGAAAAGCTCCGTCTGAGTAAGAAGGAGGCCAGACTAACGGCCTCCCGATATAGGAAGACCAGAGAAATGCTTGACCCGGCCTACGCAAAGGGATTTTCTCTGGTAGGCGCGTCAAGGAAAGAGATGGCGGATTGCGGGACGTAGACCTGCCCTAGACGCTTAAGTATCGACCGCGGTGCCGCCCCTGACTGTTTGGGGACCTGCTGCGTCGCCGAAGAAGGACTCCCGGAGGGTTCAAACAGAGAGGGAGCTGCCCCTAAGAGAAAATGCTCTTTTGGACTTCTCGGAAGAGAAGTGCGTCCGCATGCTCGCGGACAGAATTGGGAAGAAAATAAAGGGGCGAATCCTCTCTCTGATCCGGAGAGAGCTTGCTCCCCAGTCCCCGGGCGCACCTGCTACTGAACCCGCCCCGTCCACTTGGGCGGCGGTGGTAAGGCGCAAGGCGCGGAGGAGGAGGAAAGAAGCTCTCTCCCCCTGAACAGGGACGTCGCCTCCCGCGGCTCCCGTAGGCGCAAGCCAGCGCTCTGGGAAAGCGGAGAGGGCCAAGCTGATCAGGCTCCCAAGTGGGGCTGCCGTCCTCTTAACCGTGGGGGAAAACGGCAGTTATGCCGCAGCGTTGAAGAAGGCGGCGGCCGCCGTCGATCTGAAGAAGGTCGGGATTTCCGGCCTCCGGATAAAAAAGGCGGTCAACGGAGGTATGCTCCTCCAGGTACCCGGGTACCTGGAGAAGCGGAGAAGGCCGACGCCCTTGTTGAGAGGGCGTCTAAAGTGTTTGAGAGCGAAGAAGGGGTTAAATTCACCCGTCCCGTCAAGCATGCGGAAGTTCGCGTACGGGACGTGGTGTCTCCCCTCTCCGCGGAGGACATTGCCGCCGTTTCAGCGGCGGCAAGTAATTGCCAACCCAATGAGGTTTGCACTGGGCTGGTTCGCTCCTCCCCCGTCGAGTACAAGACTATGTGGGCCTGTATGCCCCTGAGGGCGGCCCGGCGGGTGGTGGGAGCAAAAAGGATCGAAGTAAGGTGGTTCAGCTTCCCCGTCGAGGCACTGGTAACGCGGCGCATGCAGTGCTACGGGCCCCGGCCGTCCAAGGGCGCGGCGCATAAGGCGCTGGGATCTGGGAGGGGGCTCCACTAAGGAGCTTTTCTCCAAGCGACAGAAGGGAGGAGATTCATCCTCTCCGCCACAAGCAGGCAGGGCAAGGCCGGGACTCAAGTCTTTCAAGTCGAGCAACTAGGCTCGGCTAAGGGTCGGACTCCTAGTCACGGGGTGAAGGGGTCATGGCTCGGGCATGACCCCCGGAACCAGCCTCTATTAGGGGGCTGCTTGGTCGGGGGTAGGGAATGCGCGTACAGTGTATCAACCCCTCCCCTGACTTTGGTCACGAAAACTTGGGGTGGCAAATTGGGGAACTTGCCACGCTATTGCACAAGTCCCTAGGGAGAGGCGGCTTGAGGAAGGCTATGGTTCCTTCCTCCTGCCGCGACCCCAAATGCAACGGTGACAGGGGGCGTTGTCTTTCGGGGACAAGTCTAGGACTCGGAGGGGCCTAGGGAAGTCATAGCCGCAAGGCTGCCACAAGCTCCCCTTTAAGTCAGGTAGAGGCTATTGAGGGGTTTTAGAAAGTGGAGTCCCACACTCCCCACCCAAATCCCCACGGGGCGGGGATGCATAACGCATTTCTCCTCATAAAAAAAAAAATAAAAAAAAAAGCATTCTTGCTCGGCCCGCACACTTGTTTATTCTGTCTCTCTCTCTCTCTGGCCTAGTGTGCCAAGCGTAAACACATAGTTTGTCGTGTGCCTGCTACGTTCTCCCCAGAACCTTAACCGTGACCAAAGGCCGGGACATAACATTTACAATATATAATTTACACTTTAACTTATGTTTATTTTGAGACAAAAATGGCTTTAACGTTTTATTAACAAACGTACATTAACTTGAATACTAAACATAAAAAAAGTATGATAAAACATTTGTATGTACTTGAAATCAAGATATAGTTCACTCTTTTTACTTGTTTAAACATCAGCGATAACGGTTTGGTTTGGTTTGGTGCGCTTATGGCTCGTAGACTTATGGGAAGGTTACTTTCCCGGACGATTTTCCCCCACCTTGTCGTGGTACCCGGACTCAGTTCTGCTAGGATCCGACGGTTTATGCCAGCAGAGACTTCAGTTCCTGGCAGGATCTCCCAAGCCGGACGGGCCCTCGGTGAACGGACAAGCTAAAAGGGGAAATAGAAGAAGAGAAAAACCCTGAGAACAAGCCCGGAAAGTCCGGCTTCGTTAGTCTTGGATGACAACCGGACTAGAAGAAGGCCACTCCGAAATTAAACCTCGCAATTTTTTATGGAAATGTCAAAGACTGAGGATGAAACCTTACTGGACCTGAATGAACGGACATCCAGGTCTCGGCAGTTCAGGAGTTCCGACCCTGCCCCCGTTCGGTCGTCATCATACGAAGGGTTGGCTACTCCGTGCGAGACAGGCAGAGTAGTTTACTGCCGAAGAGATGGAGGTAAACCCTGCGGTCCCTGGACTGAGTGGTGTTCAGAGGAACACTGTAAACCTGGTGAACATCTCCAGGCCAAGTGGAAATCCCACTGGTGTGGATGTTCTCGACACACTGGTAATACCGTCGTCAAAAGAGGAGGCGCGATAAAGGAACGGTGAACGAGCGGGTGCCTGCGTCTCAAGTACGCAAGATAACTCAGTCGTTCTTTAAGGACAGCTTTCTCGTCAAAAAAGGAAGTAAAAGTAGCAACCGAAGAGGAAAGAGGGGCATGAAGAGGGCTCGTACTTCTCCTCAGCCCGGCGAAGATCGAGATACCTCGCCAGCTGAGTCGGACGTCGAACTGAGCCCAGACGTGGACATTAAAGCCGCGTCTATCTCGACCCTTTTGGAGGTCATCCTCAGCCGACTCAAGTATGTTGATGAGAAAAAAGTCAAGGAGGTTACAGGGGTCAATCTCCGGCAGAATGAAGGCATCCTTCATGAAACTCCGGAGAGAAGCTCAAGCGTTGGCTATGCGTGCGAAGGAAAGGAGCGCCGGTCATCTGGCAGATCGCGCAACAGCCACAGAGAAGCAGTGCATCAGTTGCGCTTGCAAAATGGTGCGCTCCAGAGGTGCGGGTACTGAAGTTACAGCTAGACAAACTAGCTGCAGGAAACCCGACCCGGCAGTTAAGCGAAGCAGCTGTTCAGGCGTCAATTCCCGTCGTGACGTCGGTTCAGACAGTTCTGAAACAAAACCTGTGGTGAGAGTGGTGTTGGATGTCGAGGAGGTTGGGTGGTAGAAAATTAAGTTCTATGCTATTTTTGAACTTATATTATTATCTTTATTGCTTCAGTTACAATGTTCCTAACGTTCCTTTCGTTCTTTACACGGTTGTTCCTCACTGCGGTAACCTCTCCGGCTTGCGAAGCCACGCAGTGAGCTAGCAGTCTGATCACGATCTGCCCTGCTTCATCCACGCGATCGATTTATAGTAGATCGATCGCGTTGATTCAGCAGGCCCACCGGTCCTAGCAACGGCCGTGCTAGTTACCGGTGCTGGTGTCGACACATGTTGCTTTGCACTTTGGACAATGCGGCGATGTGTCGCCAGTGTGCCCAGTTTTGACGGGCGTATTCCGTTTGACCACGGTACAATTGGACACAGTACGATTGCACACGTACTATTGGACACGTACGATTAGACACGGTACGATTGACCACAGTACGATTGGACATCGCAAGAATAGCACACTGTACGATTCGACACGGTACGATTGACCACCGTACGATTAACCACATTCTATTTGACGCGAAGAATTTAACACCGTACGATTGACCACAGTACGATTAACCACGGTACGATTGACCACGGTACGATTGACCACCGTACGATTGACCACCGTACAATTGACCACGGTACGATTGACCACCGTACGATTGACCACCGTACGATTGACCACCGTACGATTGACCACGGTACGATTGACCATCGTACGATTGACCACGGTACGATTGACCACCGTACGATTGACCACGGTACGATTGACCACCGTACGATTGACCACGGTACGATTGACCACCGTACGATTGACCACCGTACGATTGACCACGGTACGATTGAACACCGTACGATTGTACAGGCCTAATGCCTGTTTTGCAGTACAGTCGTAAGCTATAAGTCGTAAGAAATTGACCAATCACAGTCGATTATTCTTCTGCAAGTTGTCTGTGATTGGTCAATTTCTTACGACTTACAGCTTACGACTGTATTGTAGAACAGGCTTAAACGGTGACATCCTGAGTCCTGACGCCTGACGCATCCATTAGGCCTGGTTTATGCGAGCAATAACTGTTAACTTATGCCGGAACCGGTAAAGTTTAACTATATGATTTTAATACTTCTGTTTATACAAAATTGCCGAAGGCGTATAAACAGAAGTATTGGAATCCTATAGTTAAACTCTACCGGTTCCGGCATAAGTTAACAGTTATTTCTCGCATAAACCAGGCCTTACAGCGTGTAAGTGGCCGTTGTAACGGTCGGATGTGCGTAGATACAAAGTTATTATTTTTGGACTTTTTCGGTATTGTACGGAGAACCTTTCTCGCCGGATACCTGATTTTTCTTCATATTGATTTGTAAAGACTTAGAATGGCG
>NW_018022433.1:0-1291 GCF_002006095.1 Pseudomyrmex gracilis
AGAATTGTTCTAGCGTCACTAGGAAGATAAGAAAAACATGCATGAGTTTTAAGGCATTTTAAAATTGAATTGCACTGATCAAAAGTAAAATTTCCTTGTATAAATATAGAAGCAAGCTGTTCTTCAAAACTTATTGGTTTATCTAATTCTTCAACTTCTTCACATATATTTTCANCTGACAAATCACAAACTGTATTATCTTGTTTGAATTCTACATGTATATCTTCTGTGATTTCCTCACGTATATCTTCCTCTGATTTATCANAAAAGGAAGTACCAGATTCTACATTATAGTTATTGTATGTTATGTTATATTGTTGCTTTTGCTCAATAGAATGAAGTAAATTATTCTCTTCAGAATCTGTAGTAGATTTGAAAGGCACTTCAACTCTATTATTTATGTTTTCTCTACGCGCAGTATGAATTACTTGAATTAGTGTTTGTTTATATTTGTGCGAAACGTTATGTATACTTTTGCGAGAACGAATTTTTTGTATTCTATACATTTTCAAACTGATGCACACCTACTAAAAGATTTTGAAGAGATTATATGTAGAAATATCACTAACTTATTGAAAATAGAAATTCGCAGATATTCATACATGTACTTACACATTTATGTTAAAATGTGTATATAAGCCAAATATATAAAATTATAAATGTGTGTGTGTGTGTGCACTTACTTTATATATCCAATAGAATATATATCCAAATTGCTGAGCACAGAATTGCAGAAATGCACGTAGATCTTCCTTCGTACAATATAGTGTAGCCTCGTCTTTTGTTCGACTGTAAAACTAATGCACACCAACTGAAAGATTTTAAAGAAGTTATATGTAGAAATATCACTACCTTATTGAAAATAGAAATTTGCACATATTCATACATGTACTTACACATTTATGTTAAAATGTGTATATAAGCCAAATATATAAAATTATAAATGTGTGTACTTACTTTATATATCCAATAGAATATATATCCAAATTGCTGAGCACAGAATTGCAGAAATGTACGTAAACCTTCCTTCGTACAATATAGTGTAGCCTCGTCTTTTATTCGACTATAAAACTGATGCACCAACTAAAAGATTTTGAAAAGGTTATATGAAAGGTGGTTAGAAGAGGTTATATGAATGAGGTTATAGAAATATCACTAACTTATTNAAAATAGAAATTTGCACATATTCATACATATACAGGTAGTCAAGTAAGAGCGTGGTCGTGTAAATTTATGAAAAAATTTATTAAATAAAATTTTTATATTTATATATACATTGTACTCAATACAA
>NW_018022433.1:1499-5150 GCF_002006095.1 Pseudomyrmex gracilis
ACACTGCACTTCACTGCCTGTCACCGCACAGCAGCGTAACTACGTCTTGTGTAAATTCTCAATCAAGCGTAATGATGAATGAAGCACGAGATATCTCGCCCAGCGCGTGCACACGTTGTTTGCGCATATATACACGAAAGTATCGCTACCTGGTGGCGACAAGAGGCGAAGTACGCTCAAGCGAGTCCTAAGATGACGTGGACGAAAAATTAAACTTAGTTTTTCGCGATTTCAGACTTTGCATCGAGATATTTCCGTTCGGAAGGCACGGAGGAAAAAAACCGCAAAATACTTTTTTTTGTGCCTCGATCTCAATTTTCGATTGAGTCTAGGCCGAACTCGATCGGTTTAGCCGTTGTTGAGATCGGAAAATCTCGATATTGCCATTTGGCCATTTTCGCGTATAAGAGGCACGGGGTACCTCGCGCAGCGCGCGCGCACTTCGTTTGCGCATATACTTGGCGCGAGGGACTACCGTGCCTCTTGATAATGCAGTTTCCGGTTGACAATAATTATGATCTTGTAAATCATTGAAAGACCATTGGTCTTGATTTACAACATGATCCAATTTTTCTTTAATGACGTGTTGTTTGATTGTGTATATAAATGTTTGATATTGGATATAGAAATTAGTGGTTCGTATTTTTCAACAGAACAGTTTCCATAAGAAGGAGATTTTAGGATAGCAAAAGTGCTCAAAATTTTATATAATTGAAGGAAAGTAGGAGTANCAGGATGATCATTTGAACCAGCTGTTTGTCGAATCGAACCAAAAAATCTCTAAAATAAAGAATAGTCAAAAATATATATATTATTATATGTATATTTCTCATTTTTTCATTTTTTGGAACACGAAAAAAATGCACTTTTTCATTATTAGAGTCATAACCAGAAATACATCTTATCACAATGCAGCGTGTCATAATTTTAATTAGATTGTGTATGTATATGTTTAACATTGATTTTTATTGTTTTATTCGTTAGTGTCAAATAATTGTATGTCACTCAATCACTTCAGTCACTTCAATTGATAAAAATAGACGAAACTACTGATTACAGAGGTTATACTGGTTATACTGAGCATGGAGATAAAGGAGAGAGCGTTGTCGAAAAAAGATGAAGCCTAGTCAGCCATGTTTATATGGGCTACTAGTACTGCCATCTGTTAGAACTTCACAATATTTTGATGGAATAATGCCCAGAATGATATTTTAAGAAATCTAATAAACATATTTACTTAAAAAACTAACAAAAAAAACAACATTTAATAAATATTAATTATAGATATTATATTATAGATATGTATAACATTTAATAAATATAAGTAACTAAATAAGTAAATGAAAAAAATAACTTATAAACATAATTTATTGTTCTGCAAATAATATTAATTTATAAAAATGTCTCTTGCTTACATTAATATTCTTATTATTCTGGGTAATTATGCAGTTATACGGACTATTTTCCGATCTCAACAATTTTGACATATGTTATCAAGGTCACCTCCCTGAATAATAATATGAAGGTTTTATCCGTCGCTCATTGTTTATAAAAAACTTATGAACAAAAAAAGTTTCATNATAACCGTTATCTTATATCGAAACCGGTAAAACTATACGATTTTAATGTTTTTGTTTACAAAATTGCCGAATGTGTATAATAATAAGTTAACGGTTATTGCCCGCATAAACAAGGTCTCAATGCTGGAGCTGATCTACACTTCTAGACAAGGGGGAAAGACAAGCAGAGGGAAAGAATAGGTTGTGTTGCCGGAGAATTACCAAATTAAAAGTAGCGACATCTGTCGGTCCTTCTGCAATGCTTACCTCAGCACGCCATGATATCAATTTGTTAGCATACAACGCGTGTCATCACTGACCAGCACTGTACCAACATATTGTTCACATGGCATGCTTTTCACGGCGTGCTGACACGTGATGTTTGCTGGGTAGATTTTAAGTACCTGTAAGTAGGATAATAAGATGAGGGCGTGCATGACGAAAAGGATAAGAGAGGACAAAGAGAATAAGACTGAGGACAGACAGACGTGATACAGCAGTGTTACAGAGAAGACAGAGAAAAGCGGAAAAGAAAGTGAAAAATCACGTAAGAGTGATTAAAGTGAGGCAAGCGTGCTTCGATATTTCTGTGTAAAATTTGTTGTAGCTGCGGTTTGCGCCGCAAAGTAAATCTATATATTTGTGTAATAAACGTGTGTGTGAAAAAAAGAATCAACCATCCTGACTGAGATCCTTACAGTAGTAATATTCGCTTAATATAAAAAGTTATGCAGTTTGTACGTAGAAAACCAACTGCGTCCCGTTTTCGGAACAACAGAAAAAACAATATAGAGCTTTCAGAAATGCGTTTAAAAGCCTAGTATAAATAAATAGTGTGCGTGAATATTTTCAGAGCAATATTGGAATACACACACTATTTATTCATCATTTCACGCACACTATTTATTTACACTAACCTTCTAAAAACATTTCTGAAAGCTATATATTGTTTTTTATGTTGTTCCGAAAACGGGACGTAGTTGGTTTTCTACGTACAAACTGCACAACTTTTTATATTAAAGAATTAGTACTACGATCGACGCCATACGCCGTAAATTCAGTCGATAAAACAGATTCAGTTTAGGATCCCCTTAAGACAGTCAAATTAAAACAAGGATAGACATGTGTCTCTCTACCGCTTTAAAATTGTACTAATCTTAGTTCACATTTTGTTTTGTCTCACAGGGCCTCAAAAGCCAGTGTACAGAAACCCCGATGTATGTGGTATTTAAATGTAGTTGAGAGGAACATCTTACAAAAAAGTAAGGATGTCGAACTAACAAATAAACAACTAATTAATAAGTTAAGAACTGAAATAGAAGAATCTAAATCTAAAATAGAGAATCAAGAGAGAAGAATTAACAATCAAGAGATTAGAAATAAAAATCAAGAGATTAGAAATAAAAATCAGAGCCACAAAAAAATATTTTACAGAGTCACATTAAATGGTTCTTGTCAGAACCATAAATATATATTTGACAGAAGAACATTTTTGAGCGCAACTATAAAATAAAATCTCGCGTAACTGGTTCAAAATTATACAAAATAACTGTTTGTGTCATCCTTTGTTATCTTTTCATACACACACACATTATTTGTTATTATCATTATTTTAAATATTGTCATTATGTTATTATCATTATGTTAAATTTTTAAATACATATGCAACTATATAAATATATACATATATGTATATATTTATATATAAACATAACTATTATAATAAATTGCTTTACAAGTTTTTATGTTTTTGATGTTGTAAAGAAAATTTAACGCTAATTATACAAATCTATTATAGTGTTTTATTTTTTATTCTTAATATTTTAATAATTGGTTTACTATGACATTTATCTATTGTCCTGATTTTTTACTCTTTTACTTAAATATATTTTACTTTTTTACACGTACCGTAAGTAAGTTTCTTACATCACGTAAAAGCTAATGATTGAATAAATAAATATTTGATATAAATTATTGAAGTTACTTTCAATGCAGACCCACATAGCACGTAATATTACTGCAAAATCACAGTAATATTGTTTTTTGATTGCAATATTACACTCTAATATAGTAGAAATATCATAGTAATATT
>NW_018022433.1:9545-10925 GCF_002006095.1 Pseudomyrmex gracilis
ACTTGTCTGTACATATTTTATTATAATACTTTTAATTAAATTTATTCTATGACATGTTAAAAAGATCATATGAATGTGTTATCAATTCTTCAAATATATTAATCATATTTAAAGTTAAAAGTACATTTTGTGTAATATAAAGAACGGAATATTTTGGACTAGAAGTTATATTATTTTCAAAGTAAAAAAGTAGTGTAAAGGGCGATGATAGAGTCAATGCAGGAAGACGTGCATAAATAAATAATACATAGAAATATGCAGTTGAAAAACGTTTCGACTATATTTTTAAGTCCTTATCAATTTCTACAAATAAACAAATATTAGAATGTATTGAAGGATAACCAGACACAGTACGTACCATAAAATTAATACAATATAAAGTAGTCATATGCATGCCCACATAGCACGTAATATTACTGCAAAATCACAGTAATATTGTTTTTTGATTGCAATATTACACTCTAATATAGTAGAAATATCATAGTAATATTGTTGTAATATCACAGTAATATTAAAATGTCCGTCGAATCGCATTATTTTCAGTAATATTACGATGATATATCACAGTAATGTTGCGGTGATATATCAAGAATATTACTGTAATATTGTAAGGTTATAGATATTTTTAATATTAAATTACTTCTAAGGTGGAAAATATAGGCCGATTGGAGTTTAGACACGGTTGTTAATGTGTCAGAAAGTTGTGAATTTATTATTAAAACGTTACAGACGTTTTGACCGTAGTTCCGGTCNTTTTCAATATATCTATATAATAATAAATTTTGAAATCAGAAATGGTAGTCAAAATATCTGTAACAGTTTAATAATAAATTCATAACTATCTGACACATTAACCACCGTGTTTAGACTNCACTCGGCCTATATTTTCCACTTTAGAAATAATTTAAAAACTTAGAGCCGTTCTTACTAAAACTACATTGATAACTTAATAAAAACAAAAATTAATCCGAAAAGGAGATAAACCACTTCAACAGATTTATCAAAGACTTCATGAATTAAATTTTTATTAACTTCTCTGAAGTGCGTAACAAAAGATTTCTTGGAAGAGATCATAAAAATGGTCCATTGAATCATGAACGTGATTACATATAGTATATAGAANAATATAAAACAGTGTATTTAGATTTATTTTATTTAACTTGTTTTATTTTATTTAAACAATAATAAAAATAACTGCGTTATATTAAAGGATAATACTATCGCCTGCGTCCTTAATATCGCTAAAAATCAAGATAATAAATTTATATATTATAGGAACAAAACTGATAATAATTTATATATTATAGGAACAAAACCTTATAATACAAATTTGTTTCTTATATCATGCGAACCACATTAAGGAATCAACATTTAGAAATA
>NW_018022433.1:16330-17755 GCF_002006095.1 Pseudomyrmex gracilis
AAACAAAAGTGAAGAAGAAACGGATTTATCCATGTCCTTTGTAATGCAAGGTTTGTAATTGACTGAGAGGAAAGAAAGAGATATTGCTCCCTCTATGTGTGTGTGTATGTTAATATTCTATTTTATCAAGTAACGGTAAGTAGATTTTGGTTAATAAATCCGTGTCTCGCATTAAATTCAAACTTGACTTTTGTTTTTTGATATATAACATCTTAGATGTTAAACGTTTGAAGTAATTACTTTCTTTATCTAATATCTTTACTGAATTTAGATTAAATGTATGGCCCGTTTCTTCAGTATGTGCTGATAAAACCGATGTTTGTGTTTTTCTTTTTATGATGTAATTACGATGTTCATTAATCCTTGTACCTAACTGTCTTTCCGTTTGTCCCACGTAACTTGAATCACATTGTTCGCATTCAATGTGATATACAACATTCTTCTGTTGTTTAGTGGAAATGCTATCTTTGTGGGTTTTTATGTATTTAGACAGCTGGTTTAGATTTCTATATGCTGGTTTGAATTTATAGTTAACATCTTTCATATTACAAAGATTAAACTTTTTGTTAGTGAATGGAATAACAAAATAAGATGATTTTTCAGGAATATCGTCAGGGTCTTCCAAAATTGGTTGTTTATTTAATTTGGTAGTAATCAATGTCCTCAACCGTTTGTTCATATAATAAAAAATTACGTTTGTCGGATAATTATTGTTTAACAAAATATTAATGCATTGTTGTATGTTAGTTTAATGGTGTTTAGGATGAGAAAGTAAAATGGCTCTATCAAATAACGAATAGATTGTAACTATTTTATGGCAGGTTGGATTAAATGAGTGATAATTGATATATCTGCCCGAGAAGGTTGGTTTGTGATACCAGTCACAGATCAACCTATTATTATTTACGCTAATGCTGAGGTCAAGATAATTGAGAACATTGTTTACCGGTAATTCGTATGTGAATTTAATTCTGTCATGAATAGAGTTGAACGCACACATCACAATGTTTAATTTGTCATTGGGTATAGCTATAATAATGTCATCAACATATCTAAAATATAATGGAACCTTGAATTTTAATGTGTTTAATGCTTTTAACTCAAGGTCTTGAAGAGTCATATCAGCTATGATAGATGACAATGGTGATCCCATAGAGATTCCATAAGTTTGTCTGTAAATCTTATTGTTGAATGTGAAATATGTTGAAGATAAAACAAATTCAACAGCTGATATAAATTCTAATTGAGATATCTTAGTGTGAAGTTTGATATATACCATGATCAAAAAATAACCGGAATTTATTCATAAAAAGAAAAGTACATGTTTATTCTTCAAAATTCAAGTTGTCCCTTTCAAAGTAGTCCCCGTCGGCTGCGATGCACTTGTGCCAGCGTTTGATCCACCCCTCGAAGCTTTTCTGGAAG
>NW_018022433.1:18325-23514 GCF_002006095.1 Pseudomyrmex gracilis
TGTCATAAAGGTAAATGAACAGCTGATAAGCAGAAGCTTGGCATGGGTGTCCGTAACAGTGCTGCCAACGTGACACAAACAACAGAATTCTAAACCGATAAGCCCGCGAGGTTTAAATTAAAAATTCCGGTTATTTTTTGATCATGGTAGTATTTCCATCTCCTAGCTATGCTGTCTAGGGCTAATTCCACCGGAATATTTGTGAACATAGAAACTACGTCCAGAGAGCAGAGCAAATGATATATTATGATATATTATTTTCTTTTATAGCAAATCTGATAATCTTTTCTGTTTCAAGGCATATTTTTATCACGCTTTCTGAAGGATATGTTAAACTTCCACGATCTTTTATTTGTATAATTTTCTTTGATTTACTATTAAGGCATTAACACAAATATCACACATGATGTGTTTAATTAAATGTCTTATAATAAATCCAGCTATGTAACTTATAATTTCTATAGAATATTGATCTAAATTAATAATATTATTAATTACTGCTGCAATATAAGAATGATCGTGTTCAACTGAAATTTGATTAATATACTTTTCAGTGTCAAATTCATAATTATCGATCATACGATCAATCATACAAGTTTTATTTATTAATTCCTCTGGTTTAAGTACAGAGGTTACACTTTCTTTCTGTCACTAACAGATTAATACGCATCAACGTCAAATAATACTACTCTCAATGTGTTGAAATAATACCACTCTCATCAAATAGATAGCAGCACTAGTGGCCTATATAAATA
This sequence comes from Pseudomyrmex gracilis, assembly GCF_002006095.1. Taxonomy (NCBI): domain Eukaryota; kingdom Metazoa; phylum Arthropoda; class Insecta; order Hymenoptera; family Formicidae; genus Pseudomyrmex; species Pseudomyrmex gracilis. The sequence goes on from NW_018022433.1 coordinate 19,081, forward strand.
TGGCTGAAGGTTGTTTAGAGGTCAAATCCCCCCCGCACCATGGCTTCACTCCTCGCGCCTATAATATCCCTTAATGCTCTCTCCTTTATCTCCATAATACTGAGCACGTAGAAAGACACAGAGTATTTTTAGCACGCAGGATACAAGTTGTCAGCGCCGTCTAGCGGTTCGGCGACATTAAGTGGACATACCACAATGTATATGGCATATATGAGTGTCAGGGGGCTGCACCGCACAAACTGTTTCGTAACGCGTTACGTTACTATGTATTGGCCGTAGACGTAGATTCGTACATAAACTTGAATTTTATTCAACGCACAAACAAAATTAACTTAATATAGCATAAACGTGTTACGTTAATTTTGTTTATGCGTTGAATAAAGTTTAAAGTTATGTACGAATCTAAGTTTACGGTATTTAACGTAACGTAACGCGTAACAAAAGAGTTTGTGCGGTTTGTCTTAAAATGAAACGGAAGTTTCGGAAGCTGGCCTTGTCATGATTTTTGGCAAGCTGGAAAGTTTATGCCCATACAAAAAGAAGGGAAAACAATTGCTTATTGTACTGTTTGTAAAATCTGTTTAAAAAATATTTCAAACGTGAGATTACAGATGCACAGTAGCCAGTAAAATTATATTACAAGTCGATAAAATTGTATTTAAAAAAATATTTGATTAAAGCAATTAAAAAAAACAAAATAATTGTATACACTGTATTTATATTCTTAGAAAAAATTGTCAAGAAAATTTGAACAGCGGCTCATCAGAAATTCGACTCGATTCTGATTCAAAATCAACCATAGAACCATTCACTGATAATATCTTAAGATAGTTGTTCCCGTACATTCAGAGTAAAAAGTTAGTCGACAGAAATTGACGACTCGGCAACGTTGCATTTGACGTATAGGTTGTTATCGTGTTCATGAGCACTCGTGAGGTTACAAAGCATGGACTTATATAATAGACGAAACATTTATACGACGAAGTTGAAGACAACATTAAAGGACAGAGATAGTGCTGGAATAGTTGTCTCTCTGTCTTACAATAAGAGCGGTGGAGGACTAATCATCTTAAGCGCATAGACATATAAGTTTATGCTTAGGCGTAAAAGGCCATTACTTTTGACTTGTGTGCTCGAGAGGTTATAAAGATTCAAGTCTTGTATAGATATAATTTTTTATTATTTTATTTATGTTTTTAAAGAGAAACAACAACAGTTGGTTATACTAAAGCATAAACAACTGTTGTTAATTAAAGATAGCTTAATTTAGAGAAAATTTAAATTATGTTAAATTAAATTCTATAGAAGTATGAAGTAAATTAAATTATAAAAATGTCAACGAATTGTTAGTGTTAAATGTTAGCGCCTGCCAAGTCTCTCAATAATTCTACACATGCTACATGCATGCTATCATCTCTCACTATCACTCTCTCTCAACTGACTCTCGAACGTCTATCTTCGTTGCTCTCGGCCACTTCCTCGGCCAACCGCGGCCACCAATCAACTTATTGCTAGAAAAGAAAAGAATTATTCCACGACTATTTCTGTCTCTTTTAACGAAGTTTCAGCTCTTCTTACATGAATGTTCCGTCTATCATATAAGTTCTATGTTACAAAGTGAGCATGCACTAATACTTACATACATATATATGCGTGCGTACGTAGTGGAGGGACATTGCCAAGTCTCCGCAACGTCCCTCCACTTACGACTTCTATGCTCTGCACAATCAGCTAAATAAACAATCTTCTAAACTTTACATTGCTCTAATTCAATAATTAGATAAGAAACTACTTTTTTTTTTTATTATATTTTTATAGATATTTTACATTATATATTAGTTTTTTTAACACATTCCTAAGAAAATTTTCGGAGATAGAACTATAATTATCACTTTGGCGAAGTCTCGATATAGGGATTACGTATTAAAAGTTGAAACTTTGAAAGCAAGTAACTTGAATTTGAGACGGTAAAAGTCTTAAAAATTTTAATCACATAAGATAGATAAGATTTATACTAACATGTGGTTAAAATTTCAAGACATTCCTATGAAACTCGTTTTTGGGAACAACTACCTTAAGTCAAAGTCAACCCACACAGAACATGATGTCTATTAGAGATCCATGCAAACATCCACAGCTCTATCTCCATGATAGATGACGGATAGATGTCTGATGCATATTCATAATATAATAAGGCCACTATAGATATTCATATGAAATCCAATATGGACATCCATTAGACGTATGTTACAGATATAATAGATGTTTATTTATTTTTTTTCTTTAAACACTTAATGGATTCTTAAATAAATATATTTAATTTGCTTTTTATTAGTTAAATAACTGACCATTTATTATCGCATAAAAAATATTTATATAGCTCCGTGCGACATTTATCTTTATGGTAAATGACACAGATAGACTTGTAATAGATAGTTCATATAAAATCCATTATTATTTTTGAGAACTTAGTAAATTATAAAGAGTGTATTTATCATATTATACATTATATGTATAAAGTTATTTATGCGTAAAAAAAGATGTATTAAAATATTAAAAAAATATGATAAATACACTCTTTATAATTTACTAAGTATATAATGTATAAAGTTATTTATGCGTAAATATATCATATTATATTACATATACAAACAATATATAATTATTATTATATAATAAGAATGATATACAGGGGTTGGACAAAATAATATGAACACCTGACATATACACAATATTTATTTATTAATAAGGTGTTGGGCCATCATTTGCTTGTAGAACAGCTGCAATTCTTCGCGGAATAGATTCGTAGAGTGTCTGAATAGTTTCCAACGGAATGTTGTCCCATTCTTCTACCAAAGCATCCGCCAATTGCTTCAATGATGTTGGAGATGGAAATCTGCTCCTTATTCTTTGCTCTAAAACTCCCCACAACGGTTTAATTATGTTGAGGTCTGGCCATTGTGCTGGCCAGGGAAGATGTTTGATGGTATTCTGATGCTCCTCAAACCAAGACTGAACCTTTTTGGCTGTGTGCATGGGCGCATTATCATCTTGGAATATGGCAGTGTTTGGCAGCAGTATGCTAGTCATAGTAAGAACTTCATCATTGAGGATGTCGAGATATTCATTCGCAGTAATCCGGCCAGTGGTGTGAATGAGAGGACCAGCTGAATACCACGATATAGCCGCTCAAATCATAACGGAACCTCCCCCATGCTTGACTGTAGGAAGCAGGCAGTCCGGATCGTAGGCTTTTTTTGGGGTTCTCCATACATAAACCCGGCCGTTATAATAAGAAACAATGTGAACGATAATTTATCGGACCATACCACATTCTTCCAATCATCAAGTGTCCAGGTTTTATGATCGTGGCACCACTTCTTTCGCAGCTTAGCGTTGGCTTCCGTTATAAGGAGTTTTGCAATTGCAGCCCTTCCATGAATGTTAGCTTTGTGGAGCTTCCGCCGTACTGTTTTTGTCGAAACAGTATTACTCAGGTGAGCGTTGAGTTCTGCTGTCACTTTTGCCGCGGTAGTTTTATGTTGTCTGGCCACAATCCTTTTTAATGTTTGTCGGTCTCTGTCAGTTACCTTTGGGTTTCGTCCACTATTCCTCTTCGCCGATGATGTTTTACTATGTTTTGTGTATGCTGTCATTACCGTGGATATTGTCGCTTGTGAGACGTTAAACAGTTCAGCTGTTTTCGTCACAGACGCTCCCGCTAACCGAGCATGAACGATTTGCCCTCTTTCGAAGTCTGAGAGATCACGCATTTCACCGATTGCTTGTTATAACCGTCGCAGAACAAAGCGTATAATACACTGAAATATAACCTACAAGACCTGCAACGTAAACTGTGCATTACATATGCGTCGAATTATTTACACGGAAGCAGTGTTGCTAACATGCAACAAACTGTACTATATTGCATGGTATTCATATTATTTTGTCTAACCCCTGTATATAAATGTGTATCCATATTTTCATACATCATTTGCGATATTATTATTAAGAATTGACTATAATAATCAGTATATGTTAACAAAAAATTTGTTCGCGTTGTAACAATGTACTTTAAATTATAGTTACTAATAAGAAGAAAAATATTTTTATCTATTGTTTCAGGTAGATAGCACTGCAATATTTTTAATAACATAATAATCAAAATAAATAATAAATAAAATGTAAGATAGCTTGAGAATGAGTACATAAAAATAACTACATTTTATTAAGAAACAAGTAGTCTCGCGGACTGAGTGCAGGGGCTGCGAATATGGATGTCTCGAAAGACTTAACGCTTGTGAAATTGTTATGAAACAGGATATATTTAAATTGTTGTGAAACAGGATATATTTAAGGCCGATACGAGCCATTCGCAGGATGTTTGTGCGGAAACTAAGCGTGTACATATATATATATATATATATATATATA
>NW_018022433.1:25074-31877 GCF_002006095.1 Pseudomyrmex gracilis
GAAGTTATGGTAGTTTAGTACATGCGTCAAGCTATTTGAATGCCAATCGCGACATCTGCCAATGGTACTGAACGGAGGGAATATCAAATTGAAATTTGTCCGGATTTTGGCGACGCACCCTGTATATATATATATATATATATATATGTACACGCTTAGTTTCCGCACGAACATCCTGCGAATGGCTCGTATCGGCCTTAAATATATCCTGATGGATGTCTCGAGTTCAAATCCCACCATCACCTTAGGGTTTTTTCCAGGCCCGGTATCTTTCATCGAGTTAATTAGTTGATCAGCAAACTGAATCATGCCTCCAAAGATGAATTCGAGTGAAATTTCGAATTAATCTCTCTTTCACAAGGCGATGTGCCATTGGTTTTTTTACATATATCATCGTAATATTACTGTGATGCATTTTGGCGGACATTTTAATATTACTGTTATTACTGTTAGTACATTAATATTACGGTAATGTTTCTACTATATTAGTGTGCAATATTGCATTGGAAAAACAATATTACTGTGATATTGCAGTAATATTATATGCTATGTGGGATGTCTACTATCCATGACTATCTATCAGTTATCTAAAAGAACGTCCATAACATATCTACTGCATCTCCATGGATTACCACAAAACATTTATGGAATACATCCATTAGACTTCCTATAGATATTTGAAAAGTGAACTCTAGATATCTAATGGATATCCACTAGAGGTAACGTGAACGCTCATTAGATGTTTTCAATTTCCATCATGGATGTCTAATAGATGTCCATTGAAGTGTTCTGTTCTGTATAGGAATCGGAGTATTTCTAGAGAATGCAATATCATTATCTACGCATCAATTGGAACAACAAGAAAAAGATGAAGAGTCATTATCTACAATCTCAACTAAAACAACAAAAAAAGAATACTACAAAGATAACAAAAGATCAAACATTAAGGACACAAAACTTGAAGATACAGCCATTTTTTGATAATATTTCTGATAAAGATTACATTAAGATTAACGAGGCGTTAATAAAAATTTTTTGCAGATGCAATGTTCCATTTGAAACAGTTGAATCTGATCATTTTTTAAACTTAATAAAAATACTAACAAGGGGTGGGCACGAATTGCAAAATACGAAATTGAATGAGCCATAGTTCATTTGAAAGGGGAAGTCGAGGGTATGAAAAGTGTAAGATGCTTTGAGTGCATAGGCCTTAGTTTACGAGAATTTTGCATGCAAAGTTAAGCGTGCGGCCAGCTGTACGTTAAGTAACATAAATATCGTACGTTAGACTCAGCGTGAATCGTCGTGGCTGCGGTCTAACAAGGGGAGACTACGACGTTGTACCAATCGATTTGGACGAAATTTATAGGATCGATAGATGACTATGTGGAGTATTGCAGGGTAAAGTAATAAGACGCACTACTCAAACATTTGCGAGAAAATTGAATTAAAAAATTTCGAGTTACTTTATAAAGATATTAAATAGATCGTTTAATCGAAGAGCGCGTAGCGTACTAGGTTAGTAATGTCGACGCTGCTGGTTCGAGTCTCGATATACAATATTTTATTTTCTCCTCAAAATTCTACAATATAATCTAAATGTAAGTAATTTGTGTTTATTCTAAATGTAAGTAACGTTTTTTTATTTATTGCATGTTATAAAAGTGCATTGTTTTGCATAAAAACTCTGTGATTCAATAAATATAGTTTTAAAAATAAATAGATTAATACTAATTACTAATTGTGTTCATAAAAAGCGGATACATAATTGTACGCAACATGTTTTATTTATTGGAACTAGATGGGACAATACATAATGCAGAATGATATTTGTCATAAAAACAAATGAAACAATAATTTTCATGACAGTGTGCACATCGTATGAATGCTGCAGTTTTACATTCACATGGTTTCTTTAAAATATCTATTGAAAAACATACTTTGTTGACATTTATAAATATATATTTCTCGTTTGTTAATTTGGAAGCATGCATATTGTAACATATTTCGAAAACTCGGAGCAGACAATTGATGATGTATGATTGAATAAATTTTTATGTAATCTTCACGAGATGTTATTTCGCAATTTTGTTCTATTAAAGTTGAACAATTCTGCAAACGTTGTGAAATTTTTGACTTGTCTATAAAAAGAAACGTCACACGGTTGACATAAAGATGTGTACTTTGGAGGAATAACTTTAATAGTACATGTTCCTGCATTGTCATCATCAAGAAAAATTTCGCCATATAATGCAGGATTAATTTGACCGGACCACGAATCTATTATTAAAAGAAATTTTTCTTTTTTTATATATGGTGATATTTCTTTTAAATATTGTGTATACAGATTTGTTGTGAGTTTTCCGGACTTCGAAGATGTTACTACAACATTTGTATATATAGTAGAAAATTTATCGATAGTTTGTTGTACTTTTGGACCGAACACTCCTGTCGCTTCTTGTAAACATAAGAATACGCGCAGTAATAGTTTGCCGGACATGGTAATCCCATACTGTGCTGTGTACGAATGGCTGATTTTATTCAAGTTTTTTCGTTGTACAAAAACTGCTTTTGTTCCTTGTGTTGCCAGAGTTCTATCATATGTTGATTGATATTGACATCCTGGAATACATACAATCATATTAATAAAATAATTTAAATATATTATCGATTATAAAGTTACATTGTATTTTTTGTTATTGATAAATAAGACAATCTCATTTTGTAAAGAAATTATTATTTACCAGTTTGGCCCATGTTGATGATCACATCTTTGTGAAAATTAGGAATTAATATCATTGTTTGTTTCCGAAAGATGTCTGCTGCAGCCAATATCTCGTCCATTGTGGCAGCTTCTTTTGCGGATACATATTTTGTAATTTTTTGTTGTTTGATTCTGTGTTGTTTTTTATGATCCACGCTCTTGATGCCTTAAAAGGAAAGTCTTCAAACTGACTTGCAGCGTTCATTGTTGCAAATTTCTTGTTGTTATTTGTTGGTAATTATTTCTAGCTTCTACAAAACGATCATATGTCCATGAGTTAATAATTGCATATTTGTCAATATTTGTTCCTCCATGTTTGATATCTTTTTTCTATTGGAATAAATATTTTACGTTTTTTAAACGTGAGCCTCTTATTCTCTGTAAAGTTTTGAGATTCCAATGTGGATGCTCTTTTGTCATATTAACAACCCTGATTTTATATTCTAAAGGAATGTAGTCTGTTACTCTTTTGTTTCTTTTTTTAACATATATTCATCGGAATACTCATCTTCTTGTACTTCTTCAAATTGACCTTCGTTATCAGATTCTGCCATAATTAATTCTTCTGTATCCACAAAAAATTTACTGTCTAACATTTCAACAATAGATGCATACATTGCTTCGCCAATTTGCATTGCCTTGTGAGAAATTGTCCCAGATGATTCTTGGGCCACGAGATCATTTTCCAAAAGTAATTGTTCCAGATAAACAATAGCATCTTTTCGACTCGTTACTGTGAACTGATGTACTATCACATTCTTTCGATGAAGAACCAGGTACACTTTCTATTTTTATTTATGGTGATATCTTTCAATTTAATTAGCACTGCACACTTTTCTTCTTTTCTGTCTACTCTCGCTATTAGCAGCCAAATGGATGAAATCTTGTTTCTCACAATGTAACGGAAATGTCCTCTTATTTACTATCTTATTCACATTCTTTGTTTTCTATTTTTCAAGAGTATAATGTTTTCTATCTTTCAAAGATATAACGTTCAACAAACATCACAAAGAAATGTGTGTGCTTTAAAACATGTTGCGTATATTTTTACATGTTGCGTACACTTATTTATCCACTTTTTATGAACACAATTAGTAATTAGTAATAATTTATTTATTTTTACCGTATTTCTTTTTAATCACAGAGTTTTTATGCAAAAAAGTGCACTTTTATAACATGCAATAAATAAAAAAACGTTACTTACATTTAGATTATATTGTAAAATTTTGAGGAGAAAAGAAAAATATTTCGAGACTCGAACCAGCAGCGTCGACATTACTAACCTAGTACGCTACCGCTACGCTACGCGCTCTTCGATTAAACGGTCTATTTAAACCAAGAAATATATAAGGCCTTACGAACCGTTTCCAAGATGTTGAGCGGAAAAATCATTATTAATTGTTTGATCTATTTAATATCCTTATAAAGTAACTCGAAATTTTTTAATTCGATTTTCTCGCAAATGCTTGAGTATTGCGTCTTATTACTTTACCCTGCAATACTCCACATAATCATCTATCAATCCTATAAATTTTGTCCAAATCGATTGGTACAACGTCGTAGTTTCCTCTTGTTAGAATAAAATAAAAGTGCCTGAAACTATTGAGTGCAAACAAGTTATTTTAACCACTGCCCAACAGTTTCGAACGCATCCATCTCTTCAATTGACGATATAGAAAAGAACATACACTTGTGTGCTTAAATTAATTTTTCAGCTGCGACGAATATACTCGGCTAAAACAGACCCAGGCAACCAGCTGACGTTATAATGACGTTAATATAAAGTCAGGTTTTGACCAGTTCGACGTTAGTTTATGACGTGATATTAACGTAATGACGACGTGAGTTTGTCTCGTCAAAAATGACGACAGGTTAATGACGTTTATTTACGTCATTAATCTGACGTAACGTGATTAACGTGACATCCCACATAGCACGTAATATTACTGCAATATCACACACAATATTGCTTTTCTATTGCAATATTACACTCTAATATAATAGAAATATTACCGTAATGTTAATGTAATATCGTAATATATAATATTAAAATGTCCGCCATAATGCATCACAGTAATATTACAATGATATGTAAAAAAAACTAATAGTACATCGTAAGAGGGAAATTAATTTGAGATTTCACTCGTATTAATTTCTTTGGAGTCCTGATTCAGTTTGTCGATCAACTAATTAACTCAATGAAAGGTATTAGGTCCGGAAAAAATCTCGAGGTGATGGTGAGATTTGAACTCGAGACCTCCATATTTGCAGCCTCTGCACTCAGTCCGTAAAAGACCACTTGTTCCTTACTTAAAATGTATTTCTTTTCTCTGCTTATTCTCAAGCTATTCTCAAGTTATTCTGCGCATTTCATTTATTACTTATTTAAATTATTATTTTATTTGTAATAAAAAAATAATTTAAATAAGTAATTACAAATATTGCACTGCAATATGTTTAATAAAATAATAACTTAAATAAGTAATAAATTAAAANTATTGNANTNNAATATTTTTAATAAAATGCCTGNNACAATGNATAAGATTATTTCTCTTATTATTAGTATTATTATTAAATATAATTTAAAATACATTTTTCAGCGAGAACAAATTTTTTGTTAACATGTACTAATTATTAAAGTCAATTTTTAATAAACATATACCAAATGATATAGAAAAATATGTACACATAAAAATATATACACATGTATATGTATCAATTTTATTATATAATAATAATTATGTAGTAAAAATGTTATATACAAACAAAGTGTTATTTTTTATATACCACATTTTGAAAACAAAGCATTTATGTTTAAAACAGAAGTTATTAGGTTTTTACGACAACGTAGCAAAAGATATATATCATATTACATATCAGATACAATACATACACACACACACACAATGTATGCAACATGCTAAATAGTAAATAACATTATTGTAATAGTAAATAACATTAAATGTCATCTCTAACGTTCATAAGACATAATAAAAACCATTAGTGATATTTTGCTACTTAAGTTGCAATACAATATTACCGTACTATTTCAATATTATACATAAATGTAATATATTGATTTTATTATTGTAATATTGTATTGTACAATATAATATCTAATATTACTACTATATTGCAATTTTACTGTGATATTTCCGTAATATTACGTGCTATGTGGGATCTTACATATAATACATAACTATATACTCAAAAACACAGTTTTAACAACCGTGTTATTTAAATAACGTCATTATGACGTCTTACTCATTTCTTTCAACTGACGTCACTCCAAAGACCAATAGTTACATCATATATGACGTATACGTCCCACATAGCACGTAATATTACTGCAATATCACAGTAATATTGTTATTTGATTGCACTATTACACTCTAATATAGTAGAAATATCATAGTAATATTACTGTAATATCACAGTAATATTAAAATGTCCGTCGAATCGCATCTCAGTAATATTACGATGATATATCACAGTAATGTTGCGGTGATAAATCAAGAATATTACTGTAATATTGTAAGGTTATAGATTAATTTAATATTAAATTACTTCTAAGGTGGAAAATATAGGCCGATTGGAGTTTAAACACGATTGTTAATGTGTCAGAAATTTATGTATTTATTATTAATATGTTATAGACGTTTCGATCGTAGTTTCGGTCCTTTTCAATATATCTATACAATAATAAATTTTNAAATCAAATATGATAGTCGAAACGTCTGTAACATTTTAATAATAAATTCATAACTATTTGACACACTAACAACCGTGTTTAGACTCCAATCGGTCTATATTTTCCACCTTAGAAATACTTTAAAAACTTGGAGCCGTTCTTAACTAAAACTACATTGATAATTTAATTTAAAAAAAAAAAAATTAATCCGAAAAGGAGATAAACCACTTTTTAACAGATTGATCAAAGACTTTATGAGTTAAATTTTTGTATTAACTGCTCCGAAGTACGTAACAAAAGATTTCTTGAGAGAGATCATAAAAATGATCCATTGAGTCATGAACGTGA
>NW_018022434.1:0-2311 GCF_002006095.1 Pseudomyrmex gracilis
GACCTCCGTCTTGGACGGGGCCAGCTCCAACCCGAGCTTCCGCATCCGGAGCTCGACCGACGCCACGGCCAGAGAAGCCCTGTGCGCCGCCTCGTCGTCCGTCCCGCCCTCAGCCAGGACAAGAGTGTCGTCCGCATAGCACACGAGGAAGCATCCTTCCGGAAGGCCCCCTCGCAGCACCGAGTCGTACCCCAGGGTCCATAATAGCAGGCCTAAAACGGAACCCTGGGGGACCCCGCACGTCACCTTGCGGGTGCGCAATCTCCCGTCTACACACGGGAAGACGACACTTCTGTCGCTGAGGTACGCGTCCAACACCGCACGCAGATAGATAGGGAGGCCCCACTCGCGCGCCGCGATCCGGACACTCCCCCACGCGAGGATGTTGAACGCGTTCCGGACATCTAGGCTGGCGGCAACACACACGCCGCCGCCCCCGGTACAGCCCTCGACCGTCGCGCGCACACGCGCCACAGCGTCGCACGTGGACAGCCCGGCGCGGAACCCGAACTGACACGGCGACAAACCCCCACCACGCGAGACGCACTCCTCGATGCGCCCCACCAGCACCCTTTCGAAGAGTTTGCCCAGCTCGTTCAGCAGGCACAACGGCCTGTATGACGGCTGGGCACCCTCTCGCCCGGGCTTCGGGACGAGCACAAGGCGCGCCCGCTTCCACGCGGTGGGAAACACCCCCCGCCTCAGGCAGCCGTTGAAGCAGCCAACCACTGCTTCCGGTACGATCGCGGCTACCCGGGCCCATACCGCGCACACCAGGCCGTCGACACCCGGCGCCGTGCGTCGCCTCATCATTCTTTTCACCGCCGCACGGAGCTCGTCGGCGGTGACCCCGTAGTCGGGCCTCCAGGGGATACGCTCCCACCTCCGTCGCCGCTCAGCCCCGCGCCACGGGAACAGAGTCCGGACCGTGCCAAGAGCCTCCGACACCCCCAGGCTCTCTGTAACAGAGAGTGGAGCCTTCGGACAAAGCCGGGACAGGACCACCCTGTAGGGGGTTCCCCAAGGGTCCCCGTCCAACGTGGACACCAGCTCCGTCCACGCCGCCCTCTTCGCGGACACCACGGCCACCCGGAGTTCCCGCTGCGCCTCCCGAAGGGAGACTCGCAGCGCCTCCAAGGCCTCGGGTCCCCCGCGCCCCCGGCGCCTAGCCCGGTCGTACCGCCGTCTCCGCATGAGGCACACAGCCCGCAACTCTGCGAGGTGCGCTGACCACCAATACGTCGCTTTGCGTGCTGCCACGCGCCGAACCCGCGGCATCGATGCGTCACACGCATCGGACACCATTTGGGTAAGCCAGCGCACCCCCTCGTCCGTCGAGGCCCCCGAGGGGACGGAACCACGCCACGTCGCCCCCAGAACAGCCGCCCCGAACGCATCCTCGTCCCATTCCTTGTGGTTCCACCGGGGAAAGTGGACTTTGCGCACCCTCGGCGCCGCACCCCTTCCATCCTCCACTCGGAATGTGATCTAGCGATGGTCCGACAGGGACTCCTCGCCGAGAACCATCCACTCCGACACCTGTCGGGCCACCGCCACGGACGCCCAAGACACGTCGACCACGGAACTGCCCCGAGTACGAACGCAGGTCGCGTCCCGGCCCCTGTTCAGGGTTACCAGCCCATGCTGTACCGCCCACCTGTCCAGCATCCGGCCCCTTCGGTCAGTGCGGGAGAAGCCCCATGTGGCCGATTTGGCGTTAAAGTCGCCAAGGACCAACACGGAGCGACCCCCCTCACGACGGACACTATCCCCGAGGGCCTCGAGGGACGCCTCGTACTCNTTCACCGGGGCGTTGGGGGAGAAGTAGCAGCTGTACACTGCTACCTCCCCCCACCTCACCGCCACGAACCCGTGGCCCCTGTCCACCACCTGGCGGACAGACCACCGCCCCGCGTGCAAGTGCCAGGCAATGGCAGCCGAACCGTCCAAGTCCCCAGCCCAACAAGGTGAGTCAGGGACATACGAGGGCTCCGACACCGCCATTACCGACACCTCCCTTTCACGCATCACCTGGACAGCCAGGTTCTGCGCCGCCCAGCTCCTATTGAGGTTGATCTGGAGAACTAGGGCCATGATCTCCATCAACCTCCATGCGACCACCCGTCTGGGTGTCGCCTGCTGCCCTCCGCACAGCATTTACTCTCGGGCCAGTCCGGCTCCCGACTACGGGGCCGTTTCTACCGCGCCCCTTCGACGCACAGGACTCACCTCCTGCCCTATGACCAGACCGGAGGCCCCGGGATGCACATAGCACGCAGTGGGCAGCGTCTCTGCAGTCGCGCGCTATGTG
>NW_018022434.1:3416-11693 GCF_002006095.1 Pseudomyrmex gracilis
CCCCGGCATCCCGGCTATCTACTGCAGCAGGCACCGGTGGCCGCTGTACCGCGTTTCCCGCAAGCCGCGGTGGGATCACCGTCACCGACGTAACGGTAGGAACCGGAGCCGTTTGGACAGCGCTCTTCTTCGTCCTTATGCGCTGTGGAAGGGGAGGGGGAGAGCCGATGGCGCGATGAGCGTCCTTAGCACGTCGCAGCTCCCCCTCCAACGCAATCTTCTCCCTCATAAGAGTGAGGTTGTCGTTCGTCACTTCCAGGACGCGCGCTTGCAGCCCCTCAGGGTCTCCCACCTCATCTGCGCGGCCGCAGTAGGCTTCGATCGCCATCGTAACGGAGGCAGCTATATTTTTAAACAGCTTAATATAGCTGCCCTTTAGATTCCCGCATCTTAATGTGTGGACCTTCAGGGAGTCCATCGCCGTCCTGATATAGGCCGTAATTTGCGGCCCGGTGTACTCCGTGAAGTCCCGCACATCATCGAATTCGGAGTCCTCCATTCCGGCGGACGTGACAATGCCCAGCCTCTTAGCAGCGTCCGCTCGTGCCTCCTTTGTTTTTGGTCGGGGCTTCTTCGTCTGGGCCTTAGTGCCCTCCGTCGAAGTGGAGGAGCCCCGATCGATACACTCCCGCGGCCGTTTAAAGGCCGTCGTGCCCGTAGCTGCACAGGCCGGACTACCTACATCGCCCTCATAACTCAGGGGCATGTAGTAGTCGTTGTCGTCATCGAGTCCGATGGGCAGACCATCAGCGCCCAGCGTGTCATCACCGCCATCATCCGACGACAGGGAAATCGCGGTCATCGTCTCCTCCGACAACGGAGGAATCAACGTTGTTGCCGCCGACGCCACCGGTGAATCAGCAGGCGTTGCCACCGACGTCACAGGTGAGTCAGCAGACGTTTCCGCCTGCTGGTTACCGCCTTCCTCTGCAGTAGCATAGGTAACCGTGTCGCCTGCATCGCACGACACGGCCAACCCCTCGTTTGATGACGACGGTACGGGGGCAGGGTCGGAACCCCCGAGCCGCCGGGACCTGGACGTCCGATCGCCCTGGTCCGGTAGTGGTACATCCTTTACTTTTTGTGCTTNCATGTTGTACCAATTTGGGAGGTTTGATTTCGGAGTTTTCCTTCTCCTAGGACGGTCCCCGTCCAAAGGTCACGAGCCCGTCCTACCCGGGTTTGAAATCAGGGTTTTCCTTCCCCTAGTCCAGTGGCCGACCCGAAAGCGCCTCTTGGAGCTGGACACCCCGGATTTGTAGTCAGGGTTTACTCCCCTAGTCCGATTGCGCCGTGGCTGACGGAGTCGGACGCCCCGGATTTGCAGTCAGGGTTTACTCCCCTATCCCAGTTGCACCGGCAAAAAGTGCTAAGCGAGGCTGGAATCCCCCGGTTTTTGTTCGAGATTTTCCTTCCTCTATTTCCTCTCTTAGTACAGGAGCTCCGCGAAGGGCCTTCCTGGCATGGGTGACCCTGCCAGGGAATCAAAGGATTCCCCGCCAGTATAGCCCCCTCGCTTCACCGCTCCTAAGCCCGGGCACCACGACAAGGTGGAGGAAAATCGCCCGGGTTTGCACTGGCTGCTACTTTACAGGTTATTTCAGAAAATAAAACAAATCTCGTATATCACGTGGCACTTGCGCAAGCACATGAAAGAAAGAAAAAAAACAGTACATGAGCAGGACAGAAGTATATTTTTTCTGTCTCTCAGATCTTGCTCACACTTCCCACTCATTGCTTGAATAGGCTACATCCACTCCATATCTAAGCTTTATGGATAACAGAATGAACATATACTAGTAGCATCACTGCGTAGTACATATATTGATAATCAAACTTTATTTTTGTTAAGGTTTGAGACCGTAGGCAATCAAATTGTTTCTAAAAAATGCAAATATGAAGTGTCCTCTCCATTCTTAATAATTTTATTTCTCCACCAATCACGTTGTATTATCACTGTAAACACTGATACATAATCTAGCGGAACTTTAGCAACTCTTGAGTTTGTTTTGTTATAGATAAAAAGAGCAGTAGAAGAAGTATTTATGTATATTAGTTTGATTGCGTTTCGATATTTACTGCCAATATTGCAAATCTATAGTACATATAAAGTATGGATTTAGTACCGGCAGTGAATATCGAAACGCAGCCTTTGTATATGTATATGAAAAGGAAACGAACAAATACGTAGAAAACAAAAATAGAAGTTAGACTGTATCTCAAGTAATTTTTTACGAGAAAATTGTATTTGAAATAGGAAATGGATAATTAAAGCCATTTAAATGGAAATGTAAAATAGGTTTTGAACAAATATATTTTAAATATAAAATACAAAATANGCATTTTACATTTTGCATTTCTATTTTAAATGCATCCATTTCAAATAATGCACATCTCTGTGTATAGGTATGCGTATTTCATTACTGTGTTCAAATGTCGTGTTCACATACAGATTGTACGTGTGAGTTTCAATCTTGACGATGTGATCGTCAAAGATCGGCTCGCCCCCAACATTTAAAATGTCGCACATATTTTCAAACTTCTCGTACAATAAATCCCAACGATTGCAAAAATGTAACGTTTATCGAACTTAGCTTCTTCCAATTACTGTACGTCGTAGCAAGTGTTTGTAATGGAAACCTTGTATCTTGCGTCACTTGATCCGCCTCGTTCAGCACGAGCATGCCGCGTATCGCAGTCGTCGGCGTCGCATGTGTAACCTGACGGTTATTTCCTTTTCTCAAAAATCAAGCAATTGTCCGTACTGATCCACAATACGTATCGTGAGATCCGTAATGCTCTGCACAATGATCGGAAGGTAAATAATCTTTACCGGTGTTTCCAAGATCTTATATCCTGGCGGCACGTTCGGTGAAAATTCATGTATCGTATGCACGCACCGGTTGTTGCTGTATGCATCAGCGGTCACGTTGCACTCTATGCGAATAATGTTAACGTTGATAATATTAATCGGCACGTCTGATACATACCACTGTCGTGGATCTAAAATACGGGTTGATGAAAATCCCAACAGCGAGCCAATGGTGTCAGGTTTAGTAAAATTTATTTGATAGGCGCAGTTTATTTTGCTTTTCATTGTGTTAGTGTTTGCACGTAATATTAGTGGTGAGATTTCCTCATCCTTATCTTCGCTTCTCGCATTACGTTGCATCATTGCATGTTGCAGATAATTGTTAATATCCCGCAATTCGTACGATCCTTCAGGAATTATAATCTGCTTGTCATCCGTATTGTAATAAAATTTGTTGTTCGACGAATTTACGTTCGGTATTGTATAATATGTTTCAAAATCTATTACTCCAAGCTCGTAATCACCGTCACTTAAATCAATGGCGAGAAAGTAGCTGACCGCAAATATACTACTTTTACCGGTAAGTGTGAACGTCAGTGACATGTTGTCGAATGCGTATTAAAGTTTGATAGCACACTATTTAAAGAAATACGGCTTATCAACCGTTTGAAAAAACCATAAACAAAATTGGCCACAATTGCTTTGAATGTAACATTGATAAGATGTACGATTATATTTTATTTTGTCCACGGCATGTTTTAGATAACGAGCCACCTCTTTCGGTGGTTGAAGATTGCCAATACTGTCAAAATATATGACATGCTTTCCTCTTTTTGCATACGCCACCCAGTGAGTACCTGGTCCATTTGTATCATCCAAATTGACGATACCACTCTTATTGCAATGTACTATGTTCGGTAATGTATTACGCATAAAAACATCTCTAAAGAAAGGTATACGCATGCGCTTAGCTACCTTGTTCTAACTGCATATTTGTTGTTACACCTGTAGGTACATTTAATGTTTTTTTTCTTTGAAAGTCCTCTTCCGTACGGAGTCAGATAAATTCCTCGACCTTCCATCGCGCGATTATGACGTTGCATTTCTTCTAGCTGCCGCTGTGCAGCTCTCGTATCATTTACCGTTTTTGCAACTCCTGCCGCTCCACCAACGAGCGCACCGAAAGCACCCAGCAGCGGTAGGACCGATAACACACCGCCGCGTTTAGCAATTGGAAGTATTTGCTTCCTTTTTGCTGACTTGCTTTTCGTTTTCAAGCCCATGCCGAGTTTAGTTTTTGCTTTCATAGCCGCCCATACGGCGGTCGCAGCTGCTCTCTCACCGAGACTCGAGTCTGCCGCTGTAATACGATCGCGCGCCTTTGCAGCAAGTGCGTTATCAGCCACGTGTCGAGCAGCGAGTTCGTTGCTTCGCGAATAAGCTATATCGTGTTCACGACAAGCCGCATCCAATGGACTAATGCCGCGATCGCCTCTAGCTAATCGTTTTTCCAAACGCGTTCCCGGGCCACAAAATTGACAGCCCGGAATATGTAATTCGACGGGAAGAGCGTTTATCACGCGATTTAACAATCCACGACCTGACATAGATTACAATATACGTTTGACATCAGCTGTCTTCTGACGACTGAGTAGAAAGGCTCGACGCATCTCTATAAATAGGTGCTCCTTGCGCGAGGCAGTTACAAACAAACCATGCAGTTTGTGCGGCAACCTGTGGCAATACCTACCGGTTACTATACGCGGTATTGTGTGCGGTTCTTTGAACTGCGGCAAGACGAATGTAGTGTTAAGCTTGCTTGAAAGTCCAGACGGTGTACGTTTTGAAAACGTGTATGTGTATTCTAAGTCGTTGCAACAACCAAAGTATTAATATCTGAAGAATGTACTTTCATCAGTAGGTAAAATCGGTTACTTTACTTTTTCTAATAATGTGAAGCACTTCCAAATTCTATTTTCATTTTTGATGACGTGGCATGACAAACAGGGTACGATACGAGAATACTTTGCAATGGGTCGTCACTCGAGTGTCGACTGTTTCTATCTTTGTCAGACGTACGCGAGGATACCAAAGCATCTTATACGTGACAACGCAAATCTAATAATTCTTTTTAAACAAGATGGTACCAGTCTCAAACTTGTGTATAACGATCATGTAAATACGGATATGTCGTACGAGAAGTTCTGTATATTATGCCACAAATGTTAGCAAACCAAATATGGATTTTTAGTGATCGACAAGGACAGTCCTTTGAACAGAGGTCACTATAGAAAAGGATTTAACGAGTTCGCGATACCGTCGAGTGGTTAATCGTTGTTGAGACATCAACCAAGTATCGTTTCTCCTACAGTACGAGCAACATGGCTGACGAAAGCAATGAAATTATAGTCCGCGAGAAAGTAGCAAAGGAGATTGCAAAAACGAGTCAATCCATTCGTCAAAAATATCGCGCTCTGAAAACCGGGAAATTAGAAGAAGAAATTGCATTGAAAAAACAGTTCAAACCTATTAGTGAACCTCTAAACCAGATTGCTGAAAATACGCAAAAAAACTAAGCAAGGAAACTAAGCAAAAAACGTCGGACACAGTGTTTCTTGAAGACACGTCACACGAGACGAAGCGAAAACGAACGCAGACATCGAACACTGTCCCCTACTTTACACAATTCAAAGCGCACACGATATAACACTGCAATGGCGACTTCTACTCCGACGAAAGAACAAACCGAACGACAATTGACATGGGATTCNCCATCGATTGACACTATCGTTGCTACTGATGCTACTAACAACAAATTGTTCGAGTCAACTATTTAACGTCAAATGCAAACGTTGGAGGGTCTTGAAATGTTTCAAAATCATTTTGGTCCGTTGGCACAACAATATATGAAAGCTATCCTGAGTGGTAAGAAAGAAAACGACATAGACTATATGGTGTGTATTTCGACAACGATGGAATGATGCTCGGTGATAAGCGTTTTGACGTGGATAAACAGGATAATATAATTATAGATGGTATACGATTCAAAGCAACACAAGGATTGTACGAAATAATTTTCATGAAATGTCCAAAGAGCGTTATATACCGAGGAAGATAAACAACGATACCAAAAAAGATATTGGAAATAACACATGCTCATAAAAAACATCACAACATGCTCGGTGCAATACTGGGTAACAAAGGATACAAATATAGATACATAATTGCACCTTTAATATCCAGTGTGCGTACTAAGCAGGGTAAAGGTATACCGCGTAATATGACGTTAAGCGTTTGTAAGATCGAGTACGCGAACTGGGACGATCCCAATGAACTCGTCGATCGTCTGCGGTTGCTAGACGCTTCCCGTCAAGCGGGCAATAATGCTCACGACGAAATTTTGTCGATCATCGAGGAACTCCGCGAATCGGGATTCATTATAAAGTAAATAGCGCGTCGGCGTTAGAGTCAGTCAGTCGTGTGCGCGTTATCATGCCAATTAACAAATTTGGGATATCGCTCGAAACACATGGAGCGTCGATGTATTATTATGAGAAAAAAGCAATACTGCAAAATTACGTGCGTAATACCGCTCTCTGCTTTGTCGGTTCCGGCTACGATGCGAGGTCGCGCAAGATACTGCATGTAGCGCAACCCGATACCGACACTAACGCCGCCAACAAATGATACGTAGATATGTGTGTCACAAATGTGAATGAATGGCAAGAGACACGTGAGAGAAAAATTATCACATTTCAACAGGATGGGCAAGCGTTGCGCGACGCTATAAAACAAATTCAGCGTACACTTCAATATCTATCAAACCAAAATAAAACGACTGACACAGTAGACATATAGTAAGACAGCTATGGCGACGAATCATGTCACAATCGAAAAACAACGTCTCGTAGAAGAATTGCATGCTCCGGCAAGAAGAAATTTTCCCCGTAGACGCGTTATCGTACACGGATATGATAATCTCTGGCAAGCGGATGTGGTAGAGATGCGTCCGCATTCGCGCTTCAACAGAAGTTACCACTACATACTTACGGTTATNGATGTGCTGAGCAAGTACGCGTGGGCTATACCGCTTAAGAGTAAGAGTGGATGCGAAGTCACCAAAAGTTTTCCAGGAATATTTTGGGATAACAAACGATGTCCAAAGAATTTGCAAACTGACCGTGGAAAGGAATTCTACAATATAGATGTGTGTTACGTCCTGGAGACTCCACGGTCCCCTTTTTGCCAACGCATAGCAAACCCCCTTTTTTTTTTTTTTTTTAATAAATAACTCGAACGGGTTTCTTATCGTTTGGAAACTTAAAACTCCAGACGATAGGAGAACAAACAAAAATTATATCGGCGCCCGGAAAGATAAACTGCGCCTAGCAATAACACGAAATTTTAGATAACTATTCGAGCAGCTTTCCAAGCAAACCCGGATATCTCCGGGTCATGAAAACGCCGGTCATAAAAATTAGAGCGACCGGCGCAAATAGAAACTCCGGCATTTTTATTACAAACAAACAACAAGGAGTCTATACGGCGTGGTCGAAAAGACAACACTCTCCCTTTTTCCTTCCCCAAAAAATCGGACGAGGCGACCGAAGCGAGAGATCGTCGCCGATTGGCAATCTCGAAAGTCGCCCGACCGACTAATTAACAAATAGGAACCAGCAAAGCTCAACTGAGTTCCCGATTGGGAGAATCCTCGCTTACTAAAACGGTATATAAGCCAGGGCTCTCGGAATCGNAAACTCAGAAAGAATCGCGCCGCGTATCCAGAAAAACTTACTGATTCTGCCGGGAGTGCCGCAGCAAAGTCGCGACGCATACAAGTTACAAATGCAAGTGCAACCAGTGTGCCAAAAATCCACCGAACTACCTAGCCAGCCGTAAGGGCCGAAAGAGTGAAGGAAATCGCACCACCAGTAGCAGCAAGTAGTAAGTCTACCCACAAATTTTAATCGGGAGTTCCACTAGGTAAAAATCTAACTCGAGGTTAATACTCGGAACTTACCAGTGACGCATAACCGCCTAAAAGCATTGCGAG
The DNA here is from genome assembly GCF_002006095.1 of Pseudomyrmex gracilis. Lineage (NCBI taxonomy): Eukaryota > Metazoa > Arthropoda > Insecta > Hymenoptera > Formicidae > Pseudomyrmex > Pseudomyrmex gracilis. The sequence continues at coordinate 11,282 of NW_018022434.1, forward strand.
AATATACTCTTTTGCTTCTCCGCAATCAATTCCTCATTTGACCACCCTCGCCGGGAGGGCAGTTCGCGACTCTAGTCGTGAATAGCAACCGACCGAGGAGTCAATTCCTCGTTCGACCACCCTCGCCGGGAGGGCAGTTCGCGACTCTAGTCGTGAATAGCAACCGGCCGAGGAGTCAATTCCTCGTTCGACCACCCTCGCCGGGAGGGCAGTTCGCGACTCTAGTCGTGAATAGCAACCGGCAGAGAGAGAGAGAGTTAGCCCTTTCCCCCGTTTCTTTTTTTTTTGACAACTCTTCTTTGATCAAGTTCTGATGTCAGCAGAATGAGAAATCAGTTCCGAATGTTAACCTCGTTCACATTTTTACAATAAATAATAACTTGCTAAGAGAACCTCCCGTTTAAGTGGAACC